>NW_028257101.1:0-4926 GCF_035046125.1 Drosophila serrata | reverse complement strand
TTGTGAGGAAGAATATATATGATTTATAGGGTCGGAAATGGCTCCTTCACTGATAAAAATTTATATTTTCCTCTACCATTCCTAAAACCGAAATTTTTATTTCATAATTGTTTTAGTATTTTTTGGGAAAGTCAAAGTTTAAAATCGCATAACTTTGTCTAAAATGCATCAATTTCAATTCGGAATCCGCTTTGTTAGTTGTTCGGCTTAACAAATCTGCATACAAAATTGAATTTTTTAAGAAATCCAATTTTTTTTTTTAGATTTTTCACAATTTTAACGAAGTAACCCCTTTCATTTTTTAGGAAAAATTTGGAAAGTCAGTTTTGCAATCTGAGATGGCCAGAAAGATTCGCCTGTTAATGCTGACTAAGAATATATATGATTTATAGGGTCGGAAATGGCTCCTTCACTGATAAAAATTATATTTTCCTCTACGATTCCTAAAACCGAAATTTTTATTTCATAATTGTTTTAGTATTTTTTGGGAAAGTCAAAGTTTAAAATCGCATAACTTTGTCTAAAATGCATCAATTTCAATTCGGAATCCGCTTTGTTAGTTGTTCGGCTTAACAAATCTGCATACAAAATTGATTTTTTTAAGAAATCCAATTTTTTTTTTAGATTTTTCACAATTTTAACGAAGTAACCCCTTTCATTTTTTAGGAAAAATTTGGAAAGTCAGTTTTGCAATCTGAGATGGCCAGAAAGATTCGCCTGTTAATGCTGACTAAGAATATATATGATTTATAGGGTCGGAAATGGCTCCTTCACTGATAAAAATTATATTTTCCTCTACGATTCCTAAAACCGAAATTTTTATTTCATAATTGTTTTAGTATTTTTTGGGAAAGTCAAAGTTTAAAATCGCATAACTTTGTCTAAAATGCATCAATTTCAATTCGGAATCCGCTTTGTTAGTTGTTCGGCTTAACAAATCTGCATACAAAATTGAACTTTTTAAGAAATCCAATTTTTTTTTTAGATTTTTCACAATTTTAACGAAGTAACCCCTTTCATTTTTTAGGAAAAATTTGGAAAGTCAGTTTTGCAATCTGAGATGGCCAGAAAGATTCGCCTGTTAATGCTGATTAAGAATATATATGATTTATAGGGTCGGAAATGGCTCCTTCACTGATAAAAATTATATTTTCCTCTACCATTCCTAATACCGAAATTTTTATTTCATAATTGTTTTAGTATTTTTTGGGAAAGTCAAAGTTTAAAATCGCATAACTTTGTCTAAAATGCATCAATTTCAATTCGGAATCCGCTTTGTTAGTTGTTCGGCTTAACAAATCTGCATACAAAATTGAACTTTTTAAGAAATCCAATTTTTTTTTTAGATTTTTCACAATTTTAACGAAGTAACCCCTTTCATTTTTTAGGAAAAATTTGGAAAGTCAGTTTTGCAATCTGAGATGGCCAGAAAGATTCGCCTGTTAATGCTGACTAAGAATATATATGATTTATAGGGTCGGAAATGGCTCCTTCACTGATAAAAATTATATTTTCCTCTACGATTCCTAAAACCGAAATTTTTATTTCATAATTGTTTTAGTATTTTTTGGGAAAGTCAAAGTTTAAAATCGCATAACTTTGTCTAAAATGCATCAATTTCAATTCGGAATCCGCTTTGTTAGTTGTTCGGCTTAACAAATCTGCATACAAAATTGAACTTTTTAAGAAATCCAATTTTTTTTTTAGATTTTTCACAATTTTAACGAAGTAACCCCTTTCATTTTTTAGGAAAAATTTGGAAAGTCAGTTTTGCAATCTGAGATGGCCAGAAAGATTCGCCTGTTAATGCTGACTAAGAATATATATGATTTATAGGGTCGGAAATGGCTCCTTCACTGATAAAAATTATATTTTCCTCTACGATTCCTAAAACCGAAATTTTTATTTCATAATTGTTTTAGTATTTTTTGGGAAAGTCAAAGTTTAAAATCGCATAACTTTGTCTAAAATGCATCAATTTCAATTCGGAATCCGCTTTGTTAGTTGTTCGGCTTAACAAATCTGCATACAAAATTGATTTTTTTAAGAAATCCAATTTTTTTTTAGATTTTTCACAATTTTAACGAAGTAACCCCTTTCATTTTTTAGGAAAAATTTGGAAAGTCAGTTTTGCAATCTGAGATGGCCAGAAAGATTCGCCTGTTAATGCTGACTAAGAATATATATGATTTATAGGGTCGGAAATGGCTCCTTCACTGATAAAAATTATATTTTCCTCTACGATTCCTAAAACCGAAATTTTTATTTCATAATTGTTTTAGTATTTTTTGGGAAAGTCAAAGTTTAAAATCGCATAACTTTGTCTAAAATGCATCAATTTCAATTCGGAATCCGCTTTGTTAGTTGTTCGGCTTAACAAATCTGCATACAAAATTGAACTTTTTAAGAAATCCAATTTTTTTTTTTAGATTTTTCACAATTTTAACGAAGTAACCCCTTTCATTTTTTAGGAAAAATTTGGAAAGTCAGTTTTGCAATCTGAGATGGCCAGAAAGATTCGCCTGTTAATGCTGACTAAGAATATATATGATTTATAGGGTCGGAAATGGCTCCTTCACTGATAAAAATTATATTTTCCTCTACCATTCCTAATACCGAAATTTTTATTTCATAATTGTTTCAGTATTTTTTGGGAAAGTCAAAGTTTAAAATCGCATAACTTTGTCTAAAATGCATCAATTTCAATTCGGAATCCGCTTTGTTAGTTGTTCGGCTTAACAAATCTGCATACAAAATTGATTTTTTTAAGAAATCCAATTTTTTTTTTAGATTTTTCACAATTTTAACGAAGTAACCCCTTTCATTTTTTAGGAAAAATTTGGAAAGTCAGTTTTGCAATCTGAGATGGCCAGAAAGATTCGCCTGTTAATGCTGACTAAGAATATATATGATTTATAGGGTCGGAAATGGCTCCTTCACTGATAAAAATTATATTTTCCTCTACGATTCCTAAAACCGAAATTTTTATTTCATAATTGTTTTAGTATTTTTTGGGAAAGTCAAAGTTTAAAATCGCATAACTTTGTCTAAAATGCATCAATTTCAATTCGGAATCCGCTTTGTTAGTTGTTCGGCTTAACAAATCTGCATACAAAATTGAACTTTTTAAGAAATCCAATTTTTTTTTAGATTTTTCACAATTTTAACGAAGTAACCCCTTTCATTTTTTAGGAAAAATTTGGAAAGTCAGTTTTGCAATCTGAGATGGCCAGAAAGATTCGCCTGTTAATGCTGACTAAGAATATATATGATTTATAGGGTCGGAAATGGCTCCTTCACTGATAAAAATTATATTTTCCTCTACGATTCCTAAAACCGAAATTTTTATTTCATAATTGTTTTAGTATTTTTTGGGAAAGTCAAAGTTTAAAATCGCATAACTTTGTCTAAAATGCATCAATTTCAATTCGGAATCCGCTTTGTTAGTTGTTCGGCTTAACAAATCTGCATACAAAATTGAACTTTTTAAGAAATCCAATTTTTTTTTTAGATTTTTCACAATTTTAACGAAGTAACCCCTTTCATTTTTTAGGAAAAATTTGGAAAGTCAGTTTTGCAATCTGAGATGGCCAGAAAGATTCGCCTGTTAATGCTGGTTAAGAATATATATGATTTATAGGGTCGGAAATGGCTCCTTCACTGATAAAAATTATATTTTCCTCTACCATTCCTAATACCGAAATTTTTATTTCATAATTGTTTCAGTATTTTTTGGGAAAGTCAAAGTTTAAAATCGCATAACTTTGTCTAAAATGCATCAATTTCAATTCGGAATCCGCTTTGTTAGTTGTTCGGCTTAACAAATCTGCATACAAAATTGAACTTTTTAAGAAATCCAATTTTTTTTTTAGATTTTTCACAATTTTAACGAAGTAACCCCTTTCATTTTTTAGGAAAAATTTGGAAAGTCAGTTTTGCAATCTGAGATGGCCAGAAAGATTCGCCTGTTAATGCTGACTAAGAATATATATGATTTATAGGGTCGGAAATGGCTCCTTCACTGATAAAAATTATATTTTCCTCTACGATTCCTAAAACCGAAATTTTTATTTCATAATTGTTTTAGTATTTTTTGGGAAAGTCAAAGTTTAAAATCGCATAACTTTGTCTAAAATGCATCAATTTCAATTCGGAATCCGCTTTGTTAGTTGTTCGGCTTAACAAATCTGCATACAAAATTGAACTTTTTAAGAAATCCAATTTTTTTTTTAGATTTTTCACAATTTTAACGAAGTAACCCCTTTCATTTTTTAGGAAAAATTTGGAAAGTCAGTTTTGCAATCTGAGATGGCCAGAAAGATTCGCCTGTTAATGCTGACTAAGAATATATATGATTTATAGGGTCGGAAATGGCTCCTTCACTGATAAAAATTATATTTTCCTCTACCATTCCTAATACCGAAATTTTTATTTCATAATTGTTTCAGTATTTTTTGGGAAAGTCAAAGTTTAAAATCGCATAACTTTGTCTAAAATGCATCAATTTCAATTCGGAATCCGCTTTGTTAGTTGTTCGGCTTAACAAATCTGCATACAAAATTGAACTTTTTAAGAAATCCAATTTTTTTTTAGATTTTTCACAATTTTAACGAAGTAACCCCTTTCATTTTTTAGGAAAAATTTGGAAAGTCAGTTTTGCAATCTGAGATGGCCAGAAAGATTCGCCTGTTAATGCTGACTAAGAATATATATGATTTATAGGGTCGGAAATGGCTCCTTCACTGATAAAAATTATATTTTCCTCTACGATTCCTAAAACCGAAATTTTTATTTCATAATTGTTTTAGTATTTTTTGGGAAAGTCAAAGTTTAAAATCGCATAACTTTGTCTAAAATGCATCAATTTCAATTCGGAATCCGCTTTGTTAGTTGTTCGGCTTAACAAATCTGCATACAAAATTGATT
>NW_028257100.1:0-23693 GCF_035046125.1 Drosophila serrata | reverse complement strand
TATGCCCTTGCAGGGTATTATAATTTCAGTCAGAAGTTTGCAACGCAGTGAAGGAGGCACCTCCGACTATATAAAGTATATATATTCTCATCAGGATCAACAGCCGAGTCGATCTAGCCATGTCCGTCTGTCCGTCTGTCCGTCTGTCCGTTTTTTTTCTACGCAAACTAGTCTCTCAGTTTTGAAGCTATCTGAATGAAACTTTGCAGTTAGTCTTCTATATACTCTCACTCGTATATATGTCGGAACGGGCCGGATCGGACAACTATATCATATAGCTGTCATAGGAATGATCGGAAAAGTTTTACAAAAAAAATTATAAAATTTTTAGTTTTCAACAGAATTTGATCAAATTTGAGATATAGCCATATTATTCTACAATTTTGTGTAAAATTTTATGAAAATCGGACGACTATATCATATAGCTCCCATAGGAACGATCGAGAAATTAATTCAATTAATAAGTATAACATTTTCAGTTTTCAACAGATTTTCATCAAATTTGAGATATAGCCGTTTCATATTATTCTACAATTTTGTGTAAAATTTTATGAAAATCGGACTAATATATCATATAGCTCCCATAGGAACGATCGAGAAATTTGAAAGGAATGAGAATGGCGGTGGCTGTTGTCGGAAGACTGACAATCGCGGTGGCGACAACATTTTTAGTTTTCAACAGAATTTAATCAAATTTGAGATATAGCCATTTCATATTATTCTAAAATTTTGTGTAAAATTTTATGAAAATCAAACGACTATATCATATAGCTCCCATAGGAACGATCGAGAAATTAATACAATTAAATTTATAACTTTTTTAGTTTTCAGCTGATTTTCATCAAATTTGAGGTATAGCCATTTTATATAAGTCTTAAATTTTGTGGCAAATTTCATAAAAATCGGACGACTATATCATATAGGTGCCATACAAACGATCGTTTGATGTAGAGGAAAAATGCAAATCTGTGGCTGTAAAACTGCAAATATAATATGTATAGGTGAATGAAATGAAAGCAGGTATTACTTCATTGTATTTTAACACAAATATATATAATTTATATTGTATGGATTCCTATTCATAGAAGTTCTATCTGCAAGGGTATATAAACTTCGGCGTGCCGAAGTTAGCTTCCTTTCTTGTTATTTGTATTATTTATTTTATATAAACGTTCCTTGTAATATTAATATCTCCTTTTATAGGTGGTATTTCTCCACTCCCGGCGAGAGCGTGGCCCTAGCCAGGGATGCGCTTGCGCCAAGGCTGCGATGTTGGGGGACTTAAGAAGCTAGCGGAGGAGAAGCACCTTAAAACATTTGGCCTCAAACGGCCCCACGACAATTACTCCCTCTTTAGGGTCCCTAATCCCTGCTGGAGCTCCAAGAGAAATCTAGGGACAGGGGTTCACGACCAAAAGAAAACAAAACAAAAGGTCAAGGAAACACCATTACCGGGCTTCTTCCCCGTTCCCCCCTTTGGTCACAGCTCCTGTGTTGCACCAATCCCGGACCCGGGATACGGCCAAGCGGAAAACAGAGACAACCTTACAAATACAGAGACACAAAATACGAACTAAACTATCCTAACCTAATTGAAATTTAAATTTAAATTTAACTCCGGTAGGGCCCTCCACCCGGAACGGACTCACCGGACTAGCCCTTGGCGGCTTCGGCGTCGGAGCGGGCGGCACGCTGTCCTGGCGACTCTGGGTTCTCAACTCGGACGGCGCTGAAGCGGCGGCACGGGCGGTGCTAAGGCGGGGCACTGGCGGCGGCACTGGGCAGCGCGGAGGCGGTGTCCACGGATCGGCACCGAAGCGGCGGCACTGGGCAGCGCGGAGGCGGTGTCCACGGAACGGCACTGAAGCGGCGGCACTGGCGGTGCTAAGGTGGCGTGGGCGGCGGCGCTGCGGCTCCCAACTCGGACGGCGCTGAAGTGGCGGCACGGGCGGTACTAGGGCGGCACGCTGCGGCTCTGGGCTCTCAGCTCGGGCGGCGGCACTGGGCAGCGTGGAGGCGGTGTCCACGGATCGGCACTGAAGCGGCGCACTGGCGGTGCTAAGGTGGCGTGGGCGGCGGCGCTGCGGCTCCCAACTCGGACGGCGCTGAAGTGGCGGCACGGGCGGTACTAAGGCGGCACGCTGCGGCTCTGGGCTCTCAGCTCGGGCGGCGACACTGGGCAGCGTGGAGGCGGTGTCCACGGATCGGCACTGAAGCGGCGCACTGGGCAGCGCGGAGGCGGTGTCCACGGATCGGCACGCGCGCACTCTCAGGCAGTCAACGGTTAAGATTTTTTTTGTCCTTTTCGAAAAATAACCTCGCGCCACGTTTCTTTCCAAATTTTGACTCCCGTTTTTTTTCTCCTGCACCTCCCTTTATTGCCTCCGTTCCCAAAGCTCCACGCCGTTACCTTTTTTTCTTTCCTCCTTGCCCTTCCGAGAGAAAGGGTAAAAAACCTTTCTCTTAAGCCTGCTTTGAAAGTTCCCGGTTCGCTCAGCTTCCTCCTCCCCCCCTGGGACCACCGATCCTGCCTCTCTCTATCGATACATCGATAGCCTCTTCCCCTCCGAACTCCGAAATGCAACAAATACTAAAGGAATAAAGGATCAAGTATTTCTAATTGGTGCGTGGAAATTGAGCTGACTCAACAAGTCAGCACTTTCCACTTCACCATGAATGAGATTATAGAAAAAGGTAATGCCAAGCACAGTTCTCTGGTTGGCTAAGGATGGTAAGTTAATTAGGAGGAGTCTATTAATCCCGAAAAAAAGTTCTTTTGAACCGACTTTATGCATTTACTATGCACGCCGTACTGAGGGCTCCAAACGCAGCATCCATATTCTAAGATAGGACGAACTAAAAAGGTATTAGGATTAAGTAACATAGGGGTCATTGAATTCCTTCGACCACCGTTTAATAAATCCAAGCACACCCCTGGCTCTATTCACCATAGACGAAATATGATTAATAAAGTCAAGTTTTGGGTTCAAGGGGACGTCCAATTCATCAACAGAATTAATTCTTTCCAAGGAGCAACAGTTCAGCAAGTAAGTAGAAACGAAACGAGTGAATATCATTTGCTTGCATTTAGAGCGGTTTAATAAGTTTACATGGCGCCATGTTTGAAAATGATTAAGATCTGTTTGCAAGTCCGACTGGCAGGCGAAGTCCTTATATTGCACACAATGCTTGACGATATCAGCACTCTGGTAAGGTTTCCAAATGGCTTCTTTGCTGGACGCCAGATGTAAGCCTTAGGGCATTGGATAAATTGTTCTTAAAGAGGACTTTTTGCGTCCTGCCATTCAGATAACTTGAGATCCAACAAAGAACATCAACTAGGAATTCTATTAAATCGAGTTTCCAAACAAGAAGCGAATGGTTGACAGAGTCAAATGCTTTACTGAAATCAGTATAGATTAAATTTTTCTGAAAATTATTAGGGAAGTCCTTTATAATATAGGAAGAGAGCTCCAAAAGATTTGTTGTTGATATTCGCTTATTAAAACCATGTTCACATGAAGAAATAACTGATCTACAAATGTAATGCAAGATAGGAGTTATAATGTTTTCGAATAGTTTAGGGATGGCCGACAACTTAGAGATTCCTCTATAATTGCTGGCATCCAATTTGCTACCTTTTTGTGGAGAGGAATAATAAATGATTCCTTCCAAATAATGGGAAAGTGGGAGGTTTCTAAGGACAAAGTAAAAAATTTCTGAAGGGGATAGCACAGGGCGTCGGCACAATACTAAGCACACAGCCGGGAATTCCGTCGGGACCTGGCGAATAAACTGGCTTGACACGATGAAGATAGGGATGCAGAAACAGCGATGTGTGCGTCAATCGATGTTTTCGATGTTAAAAAAAAACATCGAGTGAAACATCGATGTTTCTAAAAAAAAATGGAATTTAACAATATGACTAGATTTTATTCGAGATCTGTGATATCAGGACTATCAATAGTATTATTGAAATGTGAATTCTTATTGTTAAATACAAGCTTGTTCACAGAGCCTTGTCCCGCGGTCACTAATGGTTTGTCCAGCTTTGCTGAATACTCTTTCCGCTTCGCATGACGAGGCTTGTTTAGACAAGTATTTGGCTGCTACCAATTTTAAAGAGCAGTGATCAGTACTTATCTATAATAAAAATGGTTACTTAGCATTTTCCGCTTAACAATTTTAAAGTCTTTCCTTCCAATATTTTAAAGGGTCTTCATTTTCGCCAAGGTTCTCTTTTTCGGAGCCATCGATGGTTCCGATGATTTGCAAACATCGATAACATCGATGTTTCACTCGATGTTTCTGCACCTCTAGATGAAGATCTAAAAGGAGAGAGCTTTCGTTTAGGCTAGGACAGAAAATTAAGTTTGATTTGGGTATGTCGTAGGAATAAGTCTGGTGTAAATACGAAAAGTTTGAATAAGTTGTTCGATAAAACTGCGAAAATAGTTCGGCTATTGCCTAATCAATATTTGGGGAGCGGGGGCTGCTGCCGAGAGCCCGTTGCGGGTAGTTGGGGTCCGTTTACATGCTTACCACATTTTTTTTCGCCCTCAGAGACTAATTTAATAGCGTAAGGCTATTAAATTGGGTGTCCAGCGCCAAGAACAATGACAGACGATGGTAAGATCACCTGCATTTATGCATTCTTGCACGTTTTTGAGAAACAGACGACCTTAGAGGACATTATAATGACTTAACACTGTACTTTAACGTTTGTAGATAAAAAGAGAGAGCGTTGGATAAGATGAGCAAGATAAGAGGTGCAGAGGCACAGCGAGAGCGTGGGAGCGAGAGAGCGTGGGAGACAGAAAATTAAATCGCATAGCAGTCAAAAAGGAACTAAAAGGAATGCAAAACATAAATCGAGAGCGAAAGAAAAAACAACGTTCACTTGGAAAGATAAAAGATTAACAGTTAATAATTTTATGTATTAATAGGTAAATTAGTTTATTTTTACCAGTTTTCGGCTACTGCCGATGATCTGACTTCATATTTGCTGTCGTTTTCGAAGAGATTCGGAGCAGCGGTTCCGACATTAAAGTTAGATGAAAAAAATAGTATTTACCGAATCTAGTCTTGTTGTTGAAATCAATGCTTTCTCAGCTCTAACGACAGCTGCAGTGTTCATAAGTGTTTTATATATTAATATATTTTTGACATTTGTTCTCTGCTTATTTGGTGTGTATGCAAAATATTTATAATTTGATTCTAACATATGTATGTACATATGTATGTACATACAATGTGGGAAAATGTGAATGGCAAAACCAATCCATGAGTCTGTTACGTCCGTTCCATTATCAAACTTCAGAAATCCCTTTCCATCGCAAAACCTCAGGTGAATTGGTTCACCACTTCTTAATCCGAAAATTACCACATTTAAAAGGACCAGTATTCTGATCGTTGATTTCTGAGACTACCCACCAGAAATAGTCTCGTCAATATAAAAATCTCGTAGGACTACGGCAGAATCCAAATTATAAGAGGCAGACTCTCCACTGCCAGCTAATGCATTTCTTGTATAGCCACGCTTTGTTCGGTGTCCAGCTTGTATATCTGAATATCCAGTGTTGAAGTCTCCCGCCGTAGGATGCACTGAAACATAGAATGAGGAGGTCCAATGGGTATACAATGGTACATTATAGATTTCGCCTTTAAGAGCCACGGGAAACACACGAAACTTATTACAATTTGCCATGGACTTGAAATTTCGAGTCTAGAAGCGTGCAACTAGGCACATATGCGCCTGCACGGTTCTTAATAGGAACAACTGCTGTGGCGACCAGAACTAAATCAGCTGAGGCATAAGATAAGCTCGTTTGCGAGGCGAATTTCAATGCCGATAAAGAAGAGGATGAAGAGGTGAGTGAGCATGGTACTGGGCTGTGCTATTTGTTGTGTATAGTCAGAAATGCATCCTTCTGCCTGTTAAATAGATTCTTGGTTGATATTAAGCACTTTCTATCGTATGGCTACTTCATATAATTCACTATAATTCCGTGGAACAAGCACGAGCTTAGGATGAGAGCAGTTTTTCATTGATTTCCACTTCGGCTTTCTGAAGTTTGTTTTCTTTCTTTTGATTTAAACAGACAGTAGTAATACGTTGATACCCAGCAGTACCAGTCATCAGTAATTTATCAACGATTAATCAACAGTCAAGGCGGTGTTGTTGATGATTCATCGATGAATGGCCATACAAACTGTTGATGAATTTATCATTGGCATGGCCTTGGCTGTCATCAACAATTAATCAATGAATCATCAACAAATTCATCAACTATTAATCAAATCATTCATCAAAAATTGATCGATGAATCATCAACAATTCATCAACAAATTTCTCAACGGCCGGGCTGTGGACCTGCCGGCTAGACTACCGTCGTAACTGTATCGCGGGCAGCGCTTCGAAGTAGAAGTCGCAGCCGACAGAGCGTCGACTCGGTAGAAGTCGCAAACAGTTGATTACAATGGCCTATTGATGGCATGCGGTACTGCAGGGTATTAAGGATATGTGAGAGATACCATTTGTTCTCACTATGTGCGTTCAACCGGTTAATCCAATATCGTAACACAAAGTTCTTTTTGGACCTTTATTCGTTACCATTCAAATCATTTTAGGCCTGCACAAATTTCTTGCTACAATACCATTGGCTTACATTGTTGCGCTTGCCTTATCGAACAGGGTCTGATATAATAAAAAAGTAAGATAGGTTTATTCTAATAAACAACATTTTTATTAATAATCTAAATATGAATAATTTAATTTGAATTTCAATACATTATTATCTGTCGTAAATATATTCCAATATCCCTTCATTGTCAGTATCATCAAGTTCAAGTGCATCGTTAGCGCCTGGAGGTATAAACACTCCATTAAATGACTCCTCTAATCTATCTTCTATACCCATACTAGAGGCGATTCCATATATTAAGCGCAATAATACCAATCTAATAAAGTTTGGTGGGCTTGTATCTTTTGCTTTGGCAATATACATCTGTCTCGGAGTGTCAATAATAGACTGTTTGTCCGAAGTATTTTCTTCAATTGTATTATGATGACTTTTTGTTACAGTGCAATATATTATAATTAATACGGCAGTATACCTATAATCTAACATCATTGTGCTTATATTAGTTTTATTAAGCAAACCACAAAAAATAAAAAAAGGAATGCTTTTGTATATGTACACTTAACGGTTTTTTACTTGTAATGCCACTTGATTTTTCTAATTTATTATAGAAAGTAAACCCAGCAATGATGTTAGCATGTTTAATAGAAATCCGGTTTTGAAGCCACCATGGTAACGAAAGCATTACAATAAACGATACAAGATGTTTAGACAATTGGAAATGTTTAATATTTAGGGGACTCCCTATACGATTACTTGACTGAATTAATGAAAATATCGGCAACAACCCAATCAAATGGTTTTCAAAGTTCGGTTTTCAATTTTTATACTTAGTTTCGCCATATAATTAAATTCATAATAATGAGTTTTAACGAAAATGTGATTTATTCGTCAGACAACTGTAACTTATTAAATAAATATTTGTATGTTATTGTCGAGCCGCGCGTTTGTTATTAAAAAAAATCGTCATCTTTTAAAAGGACTAGGATGAATTAGGCAGTTTGCATATTCACTCGCATAAATTTCAAAATCGGTTAAATATCGTGATATATACATATATATTTTAAGGAATTTAGTCGTATAGGGAATACCCTAATTGTATAAACATGTTCTTATGCAAAAATCCGCTTATAAAAACAAAAATAATCAGGAATACATCTGTTTTGAGGAGGGCATTAATTTATGCCACCTATTAGCGAGTTGATTTAGCGAGGGGTTTGTTTTGTGTTGGCGTAAAATTAGTTGTTTAATTAGTTGTATAAACATGTTCTTATGCAAAAATCCGCTTATAAAAACAAAAATAATCAGGAATACATCTGTTTTGAGGAGGGCATTAATTTATGCCACCTATTAGCGAGTTGATTTAGCGAGGGGTTTGTTTTGTGTTGGCGTAAAATTAGTTGTTTAATTTGTGCGTGCTTGTGTGTGGTTTTGGTTACAAAGAAAGTGAGCGAATGTAAGCGAGAGAATAGATAAGCAAAACAGAAGAGCTGCGGCGGAAGAGCTTTCAAGCCGGCTTATGAGTTGGAAAGCTTCTGCCGCAGCTGATCGCTTGTTTACATATAATGATTTTAAACATGTTGATATTAAATCTGCTGCTTCTGCTCCCGACATGCTCCCCCCGCTGGATGCGGCACGCTGCCAGATGAGGTGGTTTCCAGGGGTAGAACAGCTATTTTGCCAACAGCCCTTTTTATTAGGCCGGTGGCTGTCCAAATGACAGCGACACGGGCCACACCGTCAGCTCCATGGATGATGCTCTCCACTCTGCCAAGGCGCCATTGAAGCGGAGGGATGTTGTCCTCCTTGAGCACCACAATGCTATGCGGTAGGATGTTGGGCCTTGATGCACGCTATTTCCAACGCTCTTGTAAAAGCGAGAGGTAGCTGGTACTCCACTTCCGCCAGATGATTTGCTGAATTTGGCAAACTCGTTGCCAGCGGCTGAGCCGATCGATGCTGAAGTGCGTGATGTCGGGCTCCTCGATTGTGGCGAAAGAAGACTCAATGAAAAAGTGACCAGGTGTAAGGACATCCAAATCGTTAGGGTTTTCTGAAATTGGACAGAGCGGTCGAGAGTTAAGCATCGCTGAAATTTCATAGACTAAAGTGCGAAGCTCATTGAATGCGAGAATAGTGTTGCCAACGACCCGATGAAAGGGCCGCCGAAATGAGGCAAACGAGGGGAATAAATTGCCATTTGATCCCGATGGAAACGAAGGCCTGCTGAAGATCGCTGTTTTGAGGGTCGGCGAGAAACAGTTGCCTCAGTTCCAGCAGCTCGTTTTTGGCTCCAACGAAGTTTGTAGCGTTATCGGACCATATTGTGCCAGGCTTTCCCCTTAGGCTTATGAAGCGCTTGAGGGCAGCGATGAATGAAGCCGCAGACAAATCCTCCACCAGCTCCAAATGGCAGGCTTTAGTGGCGAAGCAAACAAATATTGCGATATAACATTTGACGGGTGGCCGGTTTCTGAGTTCAGACTTGGAGTAGAAAGGACCACAGAAATCGATTCCCACTGTGACAAATGGTCGACTTGGCTGCACGCGGTTGGATGGCAAGGGGGCCATGATGTGCTCAGCTAATTTGGGCTTTAATCGAAAGCAGCGAATGCATTTGTTGATAGTGGCGGCGACTATTTTTCGACCACCAATTGGCCAAAACCTTTGCCGTAAAGCCGCCAATAAGCTCTGCGGACCTGAGTGAAGAAATTTCAAATGATAGTGAGCTATGATTGCTGACGTGACTGGATGATCCTTGGGAAGCAAAATTGGGTGTTTTGCATCATAATCCAATAATGAATTCTGCAGCCGACCGCCAACTCGAATAAGTCCCGATTCATCGCAGATTGGATGCAGCGAGTACAGCTTGCATTTTGAGGAAATCTGCCTTTCGGATTGCAGGGCCTTATACTCCTCAGCAAAGTTGATGAGCTGGATTCCCTTGATGAGCAGATGCGTGCCTCCCTTGATGTCGTCTACTGTAAGAGGTCCTCGCCGTCGTGGCTCATCCTTGGCTTTTAGTATTAGGAATCGATTTATGTAGCCAAAGACTCGCTGCAGCTTTCCAAAACAATTTTGAAACTTGCAGCCATACGAAATATCCTGGTTTTGCGTCAGCACCAGCGCGAGGCGGCGGCGTTCAGGCACATCTACTAGAGTAGGCGTATGAGGCGGCCAGCAAGCTTCGTCTGTCCGCAGGAATGGTGGGCCCTCACGCCACAGCGTCGAATCCAAAAGTTCAAGCGGAGTACATCCTCTGGATAATATGTCAGCCGGGTTGTAGTGGGTCGATATATGATGCCAAGCCATATCCTTGGTCCTTTCTTGAATCTGCGCGATTCTGTTGGAAACGAAAATGTTAAAGTCTGATGGGGCCTGGCGAATCCAATTGTTGAGTCAGACCAACAATGATATGTGCAAGGCTGAGAAATGGCATTAGCGATGTTGTAGAAGAGTTCGGATAGCAATAGAGCTGCGCATAATTCAAGCTTGGGTATGGTGTGTGTTTTAAGCGGCGAGACTCTAGACTTGGAGCAAAGCAAATGTGATGAGTAGGTGCCCCCTGCTTCGGAGCGCACATAAATACAGGCACCATATGCCGCCAAGCTTGCATCAGAAAATCCATGAATTTCCAAAGATGAGTCAGATTGCATGATGAAGCGAGGAAATTTTAAATGGCTGACTGCCGAGATTTTCGAGGAGTGTTCCAACCATAAGGAATGCATAGTGTTCGCGCCACAAGGGCGCTTAATTTCGAGCAGCAGTGTGGGAGCACGAGCTTTCGCTCTCGCTGCTCCCGGCCGTCGCTCGCTCCCTCTCGTCTTGTAGCCGAAGGCGACTCCACCGGTCCCAGCAGCCCTTGAGCGGGGCTTTAGATTTAATTGGAAACGAAGTGCCTAATAAAACATATCAAAGTGAAGCCAACTACGCTCTTTTTTCTGTGGAAAAAACATAAAGTGAAACAACAACAACAACATCAAAAATGAACTCCTGCCATCGACCACGAGGAATTACTGGCTGACGACGGCAATAGAGTTTTGGACACCATCCGCCCACTCCATTTCATGGTCCTTCGATCGCCGGATCTATCCTGATCGCACCAGTGCCACATCGCTGATTTTTTTCCAAAGATAAGTACGACTCGCCTTCCAAAGTCCATTCGTCCGTGGTCGCCATATTCCTTTTCCGACGGCGTTTTTTTCTTTCCATCCGATTCCGACCAAAGTGAAAAGTGCCAAATAAATATATATATATATATGTATATACATCCAAGTGCATCCGATTCCGACCAAAGTGAAAAGTGCCAAATAAATATATATATATATATGTATATACATCCAAGTGCATACCTACATATGTACATATGCCCAGCCACAGTGAATTTTCTTCTTTTCTAAGTGCTTAAGCGCTTGCCAATATCGGCCCCCTCCTTCGTCTCACTGTGATCCGCTGTTCCAAGCATATGTATATATATGTACATATATATATATATATATATACTAGCTGTAACCTGCCACGTTTCTCTGTGGCATATTGTGGTTAATGATGGCAAAAGCATCTTCCTGGCATAAGGTGAAGAAGGCAGTCAGAGTTGTCGTAGGCGGATTCAGGACTCTTTCTTGCACATTTAGTTCTGTGAAATAGACACGTTGACCATTCTTAAAATTGACTGCCAAGTGAACTACAGCTGGATAGCGTTCA
Source organism: Drosophila serrata (assembly GCF_035046125.1). Classification (NCBI taxonomy): domain Eukaryota; kingdom Metazoa; phylum Arthropoda; class Insecta; order Diptera; family Drosophilidae; genus Drosophila; species Drosophila serrata. The sequence continues at coordinate 12,348 of NW_028257100.1, read as the reverse complement.
TGAATTGGGAACGAAAAAATTCGCCATGCAGCCTCGTTGCTGCTTATGTATCTTCCAGCCTGGTATTGAGAGATTTCATCGACAACTCTTACTGCATTGCTGTCACCATTTTCTGCCTGAACACCAAAAACTGCCATATCGCTGCCTTTATTCACGTACTTGCAGTTATATTTAATCGATTTCACGGAATTGCAATATTATACGTTGATGTGCGCTTTGTATGATTTTGACAATAGTGATGAGTATGGAACCACCCAAAGATTGTCTACCTCAATATCATCAATTCTCATGTTTAAAGTTGCCGAAGTCCCTCTATCTTCAGTTGACCGTCTCCTATACAGAGGATATCCATCGTCCCCTGTTACGGTCTTGGCTGTAAATGCTCGAGGATATCGCTTGGAACACTTCCCGTCTACCATTCATGGTGAACATGGGTTGAGGGTACCACAAGGGCCATGGATCATGTTCTTGATGACAACTTCATGCAAATCCGTATCAACCTCGGCCCGTGGAATCTCAGCGCATATAACATCGTCGATTTCGTCTGGAGTAATTTTATCATACAGCCAAATCAGTATGTGCGCATGCGGCAATCCTCTCTTCTGCCATTCTACTGAATACATCCAGCACCGCACAGATCCAAAAACTCCATGTTTCACAATGAAATCCATCAGTGACTTGAGCTTTTGTCTGAAAACACGGGCTGTGATGTCATGCCTATCAATATACGATTGTCCAGGAAATAACAGCTGCACTATCTCGTCCCAAGCTGGATTGCATGTGAAGGTGATAAATAAGTCTGGACGGCCGTAGCAACGAACATATGCCATGGCATCTTGAGCATATTCATGCATGTGGCGTGGACTACCTATGTATGAGGATTGCAAAATCGTGAGCTTTCCAACGTTGGTTGTATTACGGTCATTCATCACAGCATCCCGCAAATGGATATATTCCTCGGACCGAAGTTTCTTCTGATTCAATCGGAGGAACAGCAAACGTTCTGTTTAAATTTTTGCATACATATCGACAATGTACTGATGGAACAACTGACGACATTTCAATATATGATTGCAATCGGTCCTCCGAACCATTAACCTGTATGAGTAAAAGTTCATCGCGCAGCCGCGTCTGTCGGATGGAGGCCCGTTCTTCGTCAGTCATATTCGTAATCTTACGTCTTTTTGCTTCTGTATTGCGAATACGACGACCCAATCTCGACTTCTTTGGTGGCATGACTTCGTTTCTTACTGAACCTGAACAAAAAAATAAAATTTGTATCTCCAATTTCTTCTTTTAATATGTTTTGAATGTTTGACAGGAAATGCTTTGATTCAGCTGGCTGCCTGTAGAGGGCGCAGCAGTAGGGGCACGGAGAAACGCGAAAAAAAGTGATATATTCCCAAATGCAGATAAGCTATCAACATTAAAAGTAGACAATAACCGAGCTGGAACCTCAACGCATGTTCTCTAAAAATTTGGCTTAAACGGTTCAGAACTTTTCAAGTTTCTTCTTTTAATATGTTTTGAATGTTTGACAGGAAATGCTTTGATTCAGCTGGCTGCCTGTAGAGGGCGCAGCAGTAGGGGCACGGAGAAACGCGAAAAAAAGTGATATATTCGCAAATGCAGATAAGCTATCAACATCAGAAGTAGACAATAACCGAGCTGGAACCTCAACGCATGTTGTGTAAAAATTTGGCTTAAACGGTTCATAACTTTTTAAGTTTCTTCTTTCAATCTGTTTTGAATGTTTGGCAGGAAATGCTTTGATTCAGCTGGCTGCCTGTAGAGGGCGCAGCAGTAGGGGCACGGAGAATCGCGAAAAAATTGATATATTCACAACCGCAGATAAGCTATCAACATCGAAACCGAACTGGAACCTCAACGCATGTTGTGTAAAAATTTGGGCTTAAACGGTTTAGAACTTTTCAAGTCTATGAAGGATGTAGACACGAACAGCATCTATATATGTATATAGATTATTTAATCCAGAGGCCTATTCACACACATAAGTACCAGTGTCCGTCATTAAACTGCACTTAATTTTTTTAATATACAATACGAATATATATATATATATACACACACACACACACACATGCACAAGAAATAACCCTATTTTTAATATACAATACGAAAAATATATATATATACACACACACAAAAACACAATTGCACAAACATTATTAAAAAATAATAATAATACATATGTACATACATATATATTGGGCAAGCTTCGCGCTATTCTGCGCTGAGCATCGATATCCAAGCTATTACATACATACATATGTATATATACACGCCCGCATAAGGGCATATCAAGTGATTATTTGTCATTTCTGTTTCGTCTCCTCTTTGTGCCTAGAGTGTGTACAAGCACCTGCACTTATAAAGTCCACAGCCGAACAGTGCCGACGAGATAAAATCCGCCACTTACAATTTTTAAAGAAATAAATTTCGTGAACCAAGGATTTAAAAAAAAGAATTATCCAAGTTTTATTTTACTTTGCTTAATTGCTGCATAACGAGCTACACACGCGTTAGCTATATTTTAGCTGGGTTTTCCAGCTAGTTTGGCGATTTATTTTTGATTTTTTTGTTTATTTTTTTTTTTTGTTTATTTTTTTTTTTTGTTTATTTTTTTTTTTTCTTCTGTCTCGCTTCGTGCTCACATCCCTTCTGCGATCATTCGTCGTATTCCGGAAGTTTAAATCGAGGCTGTCGGCTGGAAGCAATTGTCAAGTACCGTTCAATAGGCTAATTCCATTAGCTTGGCGAGAAAAGTTATTTTTTTAAATTGTGTTGCGGTCTCTGTTCCTAGTTGGGGTTGTTGCGCTATTGTAGCCGATTCCCACCCTTTTTTAGCCGAGTGACTGCTACTATTTTTTTTAATTTATTTAAAAAAAAATAAAAGAGCAATCCTTCACTCATTTGGCTATTTTTTTTTTTTTTTTTGGTTTTCTAGCTAATTGCCTTTTTTGTATAAAAAGGAAAGCTAACGTTTTTTTGTTTGATTGTTGTTTTTATGTAGCGCATTTGACCAAGCTAGAGGGATATTTTTTTTTTGTTATCTGCTTAAGCTAACACTGGCAGCCGCATTTCAGCTATTTTTTAGCTAATTTATTTGTTTTTACTATTTGTACCAGTTAGGGCGGAGTTTCAATTTTTTTTTTTTTTTTTGCGAATTGAGATTTAGACTGGGTTGTTCATCCTAGTCCAGGCCTTGTCGCAGTGTTTTATTTTGTATTCTGGTTGAGCGGTGCGTCAGTCAGGCGGTGTCGGTCTCGTCAGGCCCTAATTGAGCATGCCCATAGAGAGAAAGTCGAAACCGACATCTGCGCCAGGAAAGAAGTCCAAAGCCACCCCATCCACTCCAGTACCGCCTCGCGTTAGGCCAACACCCAAGTCAGTCAGTCCGAAAGGAAGAACCGAATTGTGGGGATCTCCAGGAAGGGAGCTTCCGTCGCCAAGTTCAAAGACCACTCCCCGGATTGTAATCTCCCATCCATTGGCGAAAGCATCCAGCGAATCGTCGCTTGCAGTTAAGCCTGAGATCCCCTCCACTTCCGGGAGTGAATTCCTAAGGGTGACACGCGCGGTCAGCAAAAAGATGATATCCTCCGACCAGCCAACGGCAGCAACCGAAGCTTTGCACAAGTTTATTGCGGTCAGCGATCGCGTAAGCCTCTTTGAGGCAAAGATCAACACTCCTGGTCAAGCGACACCGTCCTCGCATACACTACAAGTACGCCTCCAACAGGTGTGAGCCTTATGGGAAAAAGTCGAAAAGGAATATGAGACCTGCTCCGACTTAATTGCCCTAGAAGGATCCCTCAGCACAATGCCGCTGCTGCAATCGAAATATGATTATTGCTACTCGGTATATGAGGCATGTGCAGCACAAATTGGTGAGACCCTAGAAAGGGTGACGCCTCCTACCGTTCCAGCTCCCTCTCAACCCCAACTTTCGTCCGGTTGTCGTCTACCTCCGTGTGATACGGAAGTTTTCGACGGGGACTACCTCCGATGGCCCACTTTCAGGGACCTGTTCACGGCAGTTTATGTTAATAACCCCAAGCTGACCCCGGTCGAGAAGCTGTTTCATCTTATCACGAAGACTAGTGGCGAAGCAAAGACCATTGTCGCAAATTCCCCGCTGACAAATGACGGCTTCGCTTCAGCGTGGGAGGCTCTTCAAGACCGGTTCCAGAACAAGCGACTCCTAGTCAACAGTCAACTCAAGCTCCTTTTCAACTTGAGTTCCATTTCTCAAGAGTTGGGACATGCTCTAAAGGAGCTCCAGTCCACGATTCAAGGGTGTTTAACAGTGCTAGCACACTCCCAAATCTCCACAGAGAACTGGGATTGTCTACTGGTTTTCCTGTGCTCAAGCAAATTGCCAAATGCCACCCTGTCCTTATGGGAACAGTCCCTCACTTCAAAATACGATATACCAGCTTGGGAGGAAATGAATACTTTCCTGAGTGAGAGGTATCGGACATTAGAGGCCATCGACGATATGAAACCAACGCAGACATTTCCGAAAAGGCTTCAATCCTTCGAGACAAAGGTCAGCACCAAACAGAGAGGGTGTGACTTATGCTCCAAGGAGAATCATCCGGTAAGATTGTGCCCGCGCTTTCTTCAAATGTCCGTCGATGCGCGTTCCGGTACATCAAAAAGAAGCAGCTCTGTCTGAATTGTTTCGCGAGAGGCCATCAGTTTCGTGATTGCTCAAGCACTTACAGTTGCTTCACATGCAAGGGGAAGCATCATACGCTGCTGCATCGCGGCCCCCCAAGTTCCGACCATGCGAGTTCCACCTAGCCCTCTGCGCCCTCAAGACCCTCCAGCAGCAATGCATCTGCGAGCACATCAACGGTGCAAAATAATTTCGCCCCCGGCACTACCGCCGTTCTACTGGGCACGGCGATTATCGACGTGTGCCACTTGGGGACTATTTACCGAGCACGAGCCATAATCGACTCGGGATCAGAGGCGACGTTCATTTCCGAACGTCTCTTCAAGATTATTAAGTTGCCATTCCGCAACATCCAGATGCAAGTCTAGCCTATATATGAATTATCGGGCAAATTGCCGTCGCATCTAATTTCAAAAAATTCCTTGAAGAACCTTCCCGATCTTCAATGGGCGGACCCCCGGTTCTTTGAAAGTGCCCAGATCGACATCCTAATCGGGGCCGATATTCTACCGTCGGTGATGACGGGTGGCACGCGAAGAGATATATGCGGCTCACTTCTAGGCCAAGAGACCATCTTTGGGTGGGTGCTAACGGGGCCGATCTCCAGTGTGCAGGCCAGCCGAGTCGCATCCTTCACGACTCAGGTTCGCCATGATCATAATGATGTATTGGACACCCTTCTCAGCAAGTTCTGGGAGGTGGAGGATCTTCCAATGAAGATGGTAGCAGAGTCGGAGTCTTATTGTGAGACTAATTTTATTCGAACTACGAAAATAGACGCAAGCGGGAGGTACGTGGTCACGCTCCCATTCTGCGACCCTGAAAACTCCGGATTCAATCTGGGATATTCAAGGTGAATTGCGTTGCCTCAGTTTCTTCAAAACGAGAATCGTTTAAAATGAGACTTTTCCCTAAAAGAGCAATATAACAGCGCGATTCAGGAATATCTGGATCTGGGTCATATGAAGGAAGTTTCACCGACTTATAGTTCTCCTACCTATTACCTTCCACATCATGCAGTACTCAAGCCCGAGAGCACCTCGACAAAGCTTCGCGTTGTATTTAACGCCTCCAGTCCGTCTACAAATGAAAACAGCTTAAATGATATTCTTCATGCTGGCCCAGTCCTGCAATCCGATTTGACTATCCAGATTTTGAAGTGGCGGTACTTTCAATACGTATTAAGTGCAGACATCACAAAAATGTACCGTCAAATCTGGGTCGATCCGAAGCATACGCCCTTTCAAAGAATTCTGTTCCGAAATAAGGAAGGGGATATCCGAGACTTCGAGTTGCAAACGGTTACCTTCGCCATTCGAGTGCTAAAAAAACTGGCAGAGGATGTCCAAGGGCCATTTCCAAAAGCCAGCCGGATTATAAATCAAAATATGTACGTCGATGACGTTTTGGCAAGAGCAAACTCCCGAAATGAAGCCCAACCCTCAATCCAAGAGTTGCAAGAGGCTCTTAACTCCGCGGGTTTCCCGTTAAGGAAGTGGACTGCCAACCACAGGTCCATTTTGGAGAATATTCCAGTCGAGCACCTCCTTCATAGCGAGTTCCTCGAGCTCGATGCCGAAAGTGCAGGGTGAAAAGTTTCAAAAAGTATTTAAAAGAGCTCCACAAACGCAAGAAGTGGCAATTTCCAACCACGAATCTCCAAATGGACGATATGGTAGTCTTCAAGGATGATAGTCTGCCACCGAAAAATTGGCGGCTCGGGAGAATCGTTCCGGTTGGTCCGGGCGCTGACGGCCGAGTTCGAGTGGTGGAGATCCGTACGGCGCGCGGCACAATAAAACGGACCGTCCACAAGGTTACCCGTCTCCCTGGGGAGAGTAAAGTCCCATATGTGTCCAAACGCATGACCGACTTCAATTAAAGTTTTTTTTTTCGTTTCCCCGCAGAACAACTCGACATCATGGTGCCGTGTCCTCGAACCGCCGAAACTTTGGACAGCAGACGTTCACGAGGTATTAACTCCTACCGCTGCCGAGTCTGCCGGGAAATCCATCCTGTTCGGAAGTGCAAAAGGTTCCTGAAACTGAGCGCTGGAAAGCGCCTTCGAGCAGTACTGATAAACAAGTACTGCTCGATTGATTTTGAGGTTCGATCCCAGCCTCAAGATCAGAAGTCCTACACGGACTCTGAGCGACGCCACCCGGGCGAAGTTTGATGACATCCGCCTCGCTGATCCCTTGTACCATCGTCCAGCGACAATCTCCTTCGTGTTGGGGTCTGACTTGTATCCAAAGCTGATCCAAAGCAGTGTGGGAGCACGAGCTTTCGCTCTCGCTGCTCCCGGTCGTCGCTCGCTCCCTCTCGTCTCGTAGCCGAAGGCGACTCCACGGTCCCAGCAGCCCTTGAGCGGGGCTTTAGTTTTAGTATCAAACGAAGTGCCTAATAAAAACTACCACAAAGTGAAAGCGAAGCCCAACTACGTTCTTTTATTTCTGGAAGAACATCACGTGGAACAACAACAACAACAACACTGAATCAACCATACCAACGACCATTAGGAATTATTGGGCTGACGACGGCTTATATTTTTTTGGGAAACCATCCGCCCACTCCTGTTCACACCTGTTCATCGGTCGGGACAATGTTAAGTTGCGGCATAAGTTATAAGAAACAATGTTTATACATAACAAAATGTTATGTTTTAACCTTTCAGTTGCAGTATCAATTACGAGGTCAAGCGCATTCTGTATATTCTTCTGACATGAGGAAGTGCAGTGGGGTAATGGACTCAGTTCAGTATATTAAGTCACCGTAACCCACATTACTTCTTACACACCATTTCTGTCAAACAATTTTTAGCTATAAATACCGTTAAGTTTCGTTAATAAAATCACCAAGTGGTCCCACTGCAAACAGAATCTTTACTCATTCACCAGAGGCTATCGCTGTGTCTTCAGATCCTCAACCCACACAATCAGTTCAAGTATAATTTGCGACAGCAAAAGGCAATAGTTTATGCACTATCAACCAGGCATCAAAGCCTTCTTACATTATGTGCTTTATTTTGTCCATTGCCGCAATTAAAGTATTGGACTCCACATTCGGGCATAGAAAACTAAATTCAATATAAAGAAATATTAATAATAACTATAATAATTTCTTGGACGTTGATGCACTAAGGTCAGTACATTCAAGTGGCCCGTATGACACCAGGCACGTGCCTGTTTGGGTTAGGTGTTAGTAGGCGCGATGGAAAATATAGGACAGAATACGAGGAAAATTGACTACCGGCGTGCTGCCAGATTGTTAGCTTGCATGCTTACTAAGTGTGTTAGTATTAAAGATTTTAATTTGGGAAGGGTATCTACGTTAGAGATTATTGTGTACAAATCATTATAATTTGCACATTGCACTCTAAAAGGTTCATGCAGTTCAAAGGAGGTTTTACAGTGGCGCAAGAATAATGGGATATAGGATCTAGTGGTTCTACATGGTACATGGAAATTAAGCTGACTCAACAAGTCAGCACTTTCAACATCACCATTGATTGATTTTGAAGTGGCGGTAAAAAAATGTACCGTCAAATCTGGGTCGATCCGAAGCATACGCCCTTTCAAAGAATTCTGTTCCAAAATAAGGAAGGGGATATCCGAGACTTCGAGTTGCAAACGGTTACCTTCGGGGTCAACTGCGCGCCCTTCCTCGCCATTCGAGTGGTAAAAAAGCTGGCAGAGGATGTCCAAGGGCTATTTCCAAAATCCAGCCGGATTCTAAATCAAAACATGTACGTCGATGACTTCTTGGCAGGAGCAAATTCCCTAAATGAAGCCCAAATCTCAATCCAAGAGTTGCAAGAGGCTCTTAACTCCGAGGGTTTCCCATTAAGGAAGTGGACTGCCAACCACAGGTCTATTTTGGAGAATATTCCAGTCGAGCACATCCTTCATAGCGAGTTCCTTGACATCGATGCCGAAACTACGGCCAAGACCCTCGTTATTCGTTTGAAGGCAAGGTCCGACGAATTTTATTTCGTCCCTCCAGAAATAGCACTGGAAACGTCCTACACCAAGCGCGAGGTGTTATCCCAAATTGCGAGGTTGTTTGATCCGGCCGGATGGCTAGCTCCGTTCATAGTGCGCTCCAAGATTTTCATGCAAGAAATTTGGCTGCAAGATGTGGGCTGGGACGATACGCTTCTAGCGAAATGAGTCAGAGATGGCGATCGTTCCTCCTGGAATATTCCGACCTCAGCCAGATGCGGGTTCCAAGATGGGTCCGGTACCAGCCCGATATAAAGGTTGAGTACCATGGCTTCTGCGATGCGTCCCAAAAGGCTATTGGAGCGGCTATTTACGTGCGCGTCGAGTTTGGGCACGAAACCTTCGCACACCTCCTTACAGCCAAGACACGAGTCGCTCCAGGAGAAACCGTGTCCCTTCCCAGGCTAGAGCTTTGCGGTGCCGTTCTGTTGACCGACATGGTGGCAACGATTCTTCCACATATGCCGACTGCCAGCTCCGACGTACGCTGCTGGACCGATTCCACGATCGTGCTGGCCTGGTTACGAAAGCCTGCTTGCAACTGGACCACGTTTGTGGCCAACAGAGTTGCCAAGATAACCCAGGCAATACCAGTCGACTGCTGGGCACATGTTCGATCCGAACAGAACTCCGCCGATTTAGCTAGTCGAGGCGTGTCCCTTCACGACCTAGCGGACAGTCAACTGTGGTGGCATGGACCTGAGTGGCTGCAAGGGCCACAAGAGCTATGGCCAGTGCAGAGCGATGTGCATCCGAACACAGAGCTAGAGCAGCGGGCGGTCAGGGTGCATTTTAGTAAGGCCCCCTCTGACGAGTTTCTGGAACGTTTCTCGAAGCTGGACAAAGCGTTGCGAGTCCTGGCGTATGTTCTACGATTCTTCAAGCGCTGCCGCAAGGGCTCAATTTCGCCCACTTCACGACTCACTAGTGAAGAAATTCGAGAGGCAGAACGAGCGCTGATCTCCATTGCGCAGCGTAGAGCATACGGCCAAGAGTACAAGTGTTTGCGAGAGAAACGGCCCCTTCAAGTGGCATCTTCAATTGTGAACTTATATCCGTTCATTGACCGACACGGTCTTCTAAGGGCATGTGGGCGCGTCACGGCGTCAAAAGCCCTGCAGAACGATGAGCGACATCTGATCCTTCTGCCATACAACTGTAGGCTGGCCCGCCTTCTCATTCAGTTGACTGACCAGATTACGCTCCACGGCGGCAGTCAATTGATTGTGCGCCTGATCCGATCAAAGTATTGGATTCCGAAGATCAAGAATCTTGTAAAGGCTGTGGTGAATCTGTGTAAAGTGTGCACAATATATAAGAAAAGACTTCAAACACAGCTGATGGGCGACCTTCCGAGAGACCGAGTCTCCTTCTCCAGGCCCTTTACCTACACGGACATTGATTATGCTGGCCCTTTCGAAATCAAAAATTATACTGGGAGACCATGTCTCGTTACCAAGGGACACGTGTGTGTATTCGTGTGTTTCTCTACTAAAGCTATCCATTTGGAACCCGCATCCGATCTTACAACCGAGAAGTTCCTGGCAGCCTTTGCTCGTTTCGTAGCTAGGCGCGGTTGTCCTCAGCGGGTCCACTCGGACAATGGCAAGACCTTTGTGGGGCAGCAGCTTTGTTATCAAGGGACTTCCTACAGCTCGTCCAAGAGTCCGTAAATGCAGCATACGGTCCTCAAGGACTAGTATGGCGTTTTATACCACCAGGGGCTCCACACATGGGGGGTCTGTGGGAAGCCGGAGTGAAAAGTTTCAAAGCCCTTTTCTACAAATCCACGGCTACCCGCAAGTACACATTCGAGGAGCTAGCGACGATTCTTGCGAAGATCGAAGCTTGCCTCAATTCTAGACCCCTCTCCCCCATGCCCGAAGATCCATCCGATTTGCTGGCCCTCACACCAGGCCATTTCCTAATTGGAGGGCCGTTGCTTTCCACGGCTGAGCCCGAGATAAAAGGCGAAGCAAAATCGATACTGAATCGATGGCAACATTTGAAGGCCCAACACCAGCAGTTTAGTGCACGATGGAAAGAGGAGTATTTAAAAGAGCTCCACAAACGCAACAAGTGGCAATTTCCGACCACGATTCTCAAAATAGACGATATGGTAGTCGTCAAGGATGACAATCTGCCACCGAACGAGTGGCCGAGTTCGAGTGGTGGAGATCCATACGGCGCGTGGCACAATAAAACGGCCCGTCCACAAGGTCATCCGCCTCCCTAGGGAGAGTAAAGTTTCCTACGTGTCCAACGAGGAAAATATTTCCGTTTCCAACCACATGACCGACTCCCATTAAAGTTTTTCTTTTTCGTTTCCCCGCAGAACAACTCGAGATCATGGTGCCGCGTCCTCGAACCGCTGAAACCCTGGACAGAAGAATTTCACGAGGTATGAACTCCTACCGCTGCCGAGTCTGCCGGGGAATCCATCCTCTTCGGAAGTGCAAGAGGTTTCTAAAACTGAGCACTGAAAAGCGCCTTCGAGCAGTGCTTATCAACAAGTACTGCTCGAACTGCCTCGCCCACCAACATTCAGAAGGAACGTGTCGCAGCACAGATGGCTGCAAAAAGTGTGGCGAGAGCCACCATACCATGCTGCATCTGCACGAAAACCCGCTGTGTTCATCGCCACCAGCACCTCCTTCGAAACGCACGGCTGCTCCGCGTCGAGCGAGAGAGCCGCGGCCGTCCGTGATGACCGTCTCCAGGTCTCCGTCGCCAGCCATCGAGGCAACCCGTCCTGCGGCCTCCACTCCATCCTCGTCGGTGGCAGCGTTGCTGCACCAGAAGGTCGTCCATGTGATCCCGACGGCCTGCGTCGTGCTTGATACCGGGAAGACGACCTTCGAGATGGGGGCCATGATTGACCCGTGCATGGCGGTCAGCTCTATTGACCGGTCGCTGGCGGCGGCGTATAGGCTATCGACAGTGGAAGCAGGAGAGGACGAGGTCTGCTCGGCGACCATCCGGTCCTGGACCGGCAGTTTCAGCCTCGAGGTGATTTTGAGGTTCGATCCCAGCCTCAAGTTCAGAACTCCTACACGGACTCAGAGCGACGCCACCCGAGCGAAGTTTGATGACATCCGTCTCGCTGATCCCTTGTTCCATCGCCCAACGACAATCTCCCTCGTGTTGGGATCTGACTTGTATCAAAAGCTGATCCAACCGGGGTTCCTGAAATTGGACGAGGGGTTGCCCGTCGCCCAGAGAACCGTGTTCGGATGGACCATCTCCGGAGCATGCCGAGAGGCCTAACGCGGCCTTGCGTGCGCAAGGGGGGGGGGGGGAGAATGTTCGCGCCACAAGGGCGCTTAATTTCGAGCAGCAGTGTGGGAGCACGAGCTTTCGCTCTCGCTGCTCCCGGCCGTCGCTCGCTCCCTCTCGTCTTGTAGCCGAAGGCGACTCCACCGGTCCCAGCAGCCCTTGAATGGGGCTTTAGGTTTAATTGGAAACAAAGTGCCTAATAAAACATATCAAAGTGAAGCCAACTACGCTCTTTTTTCTGTGGAAAAAACATAAAGTGAAACAACAACAACAACAACATCAAAATTGAACCCCTCCCATCGACCACGAGGAATTACTGGCTGACGACGGCAATAGAGTTTTCGACACCATCCGCCCACTCCATTT
>NW_028257099.1:0-9353 GCF_035046125.1 Drosophila serrata | reverse complement strand
TATATGTCGGCGGCAAGGGTATGTCGGTCGGCGGCAAGGGTATGTTATCCATGTTAACACTTAAGATAATTGACGCAGCTGCACAGCGAGTTCCGATCGGTTCGAATACCCAAGTTCCACTAACTGACCATTTTAGCATACGCGCTCACGTCATAAACTCACTCAAGTCGAGCGTATGCAGCCATCTCTGTCTTACTCAAGACTCTTGGTATCTTACCATCGAACCTCACTCAGCAGCAGAGCGTCTCTGCCTCTGCTGCCGTGCTTTTCTCAATATCAGCTAGTAAGGCAGAAGCACAGAATCCCCCGAATCCCAATTTACCAGAATGCTACATTTACTAGGAATCACACTGCGACACGGCCTTCCTGACTTATCACACGTCCTCGTGTGCTACATCCACCACCCATGTCCAAGTCACATACTAGACTCTTTTAATTATGGTATCTCTTAGTTTTAATAACATAACTTTCTCTAACAATTTACAAACTTACAGAGCCGCTTACACAAGCATTAACTGACAATTTTCTTATCTAGGAAACACAATTTCCTTTCGTTTACAAACATAATACTTTTTCAACTTCATGATCTTATTCATATCATTTAATTCTAATCAGAATTTTCCAATAATTCAGATTTTACATACTTAGATTTGTCTCTTAGTTTCTCAATTTAATTTGGTGTCCACACTTACACCCAATCACCTTGACCCCCGCCATAACACTTCTCATCCCTGTGAGACAGCTGCTATGGTGCGGTCCTCAATTCCCCTCTTGGGACACAGGCGCACGCTTACTAACGTCGTCTTTTAGTTCGTTCCCCTCCTGGGAATCGCCATCCCTGTGGCCATCGAATTCTTCGTTTAATTCGTTAATTATTTGTCTGCTTGGTAGCGCTCTTAGCCACTCATGTGAATATTTATACGTTCGCTTATTAATTAATGATTTTAGTTCATATCGATCGCCGTCTAAGACTTTGATCACCTCAAATGGACCTTTAAATTTGGGGTCAAGCTTTGTCTGATGCCGTTCTTCGTTTTTCAGCAAAACATGATCACCTACTTTATGCTTCCTAATCTTTGCCTTATTTTTGTCAAATCTTTGTTTGTCATATCTTGCATTATTTTTCATATTTTCCTTGGCTTGAATTCTAATCTGCTCTCTATCTACTTCATTGTCTTCTTCGTTTATTGACAATAAACCAAAAGGCCTAGCTTCTTTTCCTATTAATAGCTCTAAAGCGCTAAACTTGGTGACTCGATTTGCAGTACAATTCATGGCCAGTTGTACTTCAGCCAATGCCTCCTGCCATGATCTCTGACTCGTTTCAACTGCTGTCAGCATTGTCTTGAGTGTGCTCATCACGCGTTCAACCTGTCCATTTGCCCTACTGGCTCCCGTAGCGATCAAATGCAGCTGAATCTTTTGAGCGGAACAGAAATTGCGAAAGCCTGAGCTAGCAAAACAACGACCTTGATCCGCTATTATTCTAGTTGGCAATCCAAATAGCGCCACAACCGATTTCACAGCTTTAATACAGTTTTCGGTGTCTATATTCAATGTGTGGTAAAAATAAACGAACTTGGTGAATGCATCTATTAAAACAATGACATATTCTTTTAAGTCGTTCTTGCCACTCATTTTACCCGTTATGTCGATGTGTACTGTGTGCCATGGTATCTCTATCTTAGGAATTGGATGCAATTCTGCCTGGACCTTTCCATTTGTGGGTTTTGCTAGTTTGCACGTGATACAATTTTCCACAAATCTACGTACATACTTGGTCATATTCTCGAACCAGTAATATCCATATACCTTATCTAATGTTTTTTCCCATCCCAAATGCATAACAGATTCGTGTACGTGGTTGATCACTGCCCACCTAAACGCCCTTGGAATTACCGGCAAGCACCTTGTTTTACCATTCCTCTGTATTTTCCTATGCAATATACCCTTTCTTAATTCAAATGTTTTATTTAAATTTTCCGGTAACTCGTTATTGCGTAATTTGGATGAAATATTGATTATTTCAGGATCGCGCTGCTGTTCGGACACCAACCAATTGTCGGTCACTTCAGTAAGATTAATACGCTTCTCAATTATTTTATCCACACAATTATTTCCTTTTGACAGTGGATTTCGGGAAAGGAAATCAACATGCGCCATTCGCTCCCCTTTTCTATATTCAAGATCGAAATCAAATGACTGTAAAAACCCCCACCATCTATGCACTCTCGGTGTTAATTCCATTTTGGTGCGACTGGCCTTTAAAGAGTTACAATCAGTGTAAACGACAAATCTACGACCTTGTAAATAATGCCTAAAATGCTTCATAGCATTGACAACTGCTAAAGTCTCGAGTTCGTACGAGTGGTATTTTGCTTCTGCCGGAGAAGTACATTTGCTATAATACTCCACTACATAGGATTTATTTTCGATTTTATGTAACAATATCGCCCCGTAACCAATGGAGCTGGCATCTGTGTGCAATTCTATTGGATATTGTGGATCAAATATAGTTAATACTGGGGCCTGTGTTAATACACCTATTATTTTCAAACGTATTTGTTCATGTTCTGGCAACCAGACAAAATTAGCATTATTTTTCGAAGTAAGCGTAAACAATGGTTTTAATATTTCGGAAAATTTTGGAATGAATTGTCGAAAGTAAGAAGCTAAACCAATAAACTGTCGTAATTGAGTAACAGTTTCCGGAGGTGGCAACCCTATCAATGCCAATGCTACTACCATAACATCGTCAATGTAAACAATTGCGAATGTGTGTGCCAACGGACCTAGGGCTTTTATTATTGCACGCTGAAACACAGAAGGTGCGTTCTTCAGACCAAAGGGCATGGTTAAGAATTCGTACTGTCCATCGGGTGTAACGAAGGCCGTTCGCTCAATTGAATCTGGGTGTACAGGGATTTGGTAAAATCCACTTGCCATATCTATACACGAAAAGTACCTTGCACCACGAAGACGAGCTATTTGATCCGAAATAAGAGGCAAAGGATATTTATCGGCAATTGTATTGTCGTTTAAAACGCGGTAATCTACACAAAGACGATCTGTGCCATTTTTCTTCTTAACCAGCATCATGGGACTAGCAAATGGTGAGCAGCTGGGACGAATAATTTTTGATGTAAGCAATTCATCAATTTTGCACCGAACGTGTTTCCTCTCATCTTCGCTAAGCCTATAAGGTCGGCGTTGTACAGTCTTTTGTGGATCTATTAGCCTAATTTCTAATTGACCTGTCGTCACACGAGTCATTGGAATTCCGTCAATAAACCTATCAGAATGACATCTCAACATATTGTTTAATATCATCTTATCGGAATCGTTTAAATTGGTGTCAGAATTTATGATTTCTTCATACTTCGCTAGGCTCAGAACATTAACTCTTTTTGTCTTATAAAAGCCAAATTTATCTGCATCAATTGATACACCAAAGCCCAGGCCTAAAACTTCACGGCCAATCAACACGTCATGCTTCAAATATTTGTCCATAACTACATGTAATAAAACTTCTAAACAATATTGTTCAATATTAATATTACTCAGAACTTGAAATGTGCTACAAATTGAATCGTTACTTATGCCATTTAAAGTTAAAATATTGTTAAATCGTTTTCCGGTGAATTTATCCGCAACACTCTCCTTGACCAGTGAACATTCGGCTCCAGAATCGAAACAATATGGAATAGACTCACCGGATAAGGTAATTGTTCCACTTGGTGGAGCTACGGTACAAACGTCAACTCGCCTCTCGTAGCTCTTGTTGTTTCCACCAGTACGATTTTTCGGGCATACAGAAGCCACATGTCCGTTTTCATCGCACTTAAAACATTTAATTTTTGGTCGATCCTTCACTCCGGCCGTGCTGCTCACGCTATAACTCCTTTCTGTTGGGGTTGATGCTTTCTCCATTCGAGAGCGGCATTCTGCATATTTGTGGCCAGCCTTTCCACAAAAATGGCACTTCACCTGCAACTGCATTCTTGTTTTCTTCTTATCCGGACCCGTCGAATATCCATTCTCCTCGTTGATACGCTTCTTGAAAGCGTAAGCCTGTAGCTGCTGCTGCAGCTCATTACGAGTCGTCACATTCGTTGTAAACAGCCAACGCAACAAATTATTGTCAATCAGCCATGTGAGCTAACGCTACTGATACCGCAATCTCCTCCAAATTCTTTGCCTTCCACTTAGAGAGCAATAGGGTGACAATGCGACTCCCGTACTCAGCGAAACTCTCTCCAGTTTTGGGACGTCCGTTCAGAATGTTCATCAGTATGGCAGAAGTTGTCTCAATGCCCACGAAACGTTGGATGAAGAGTTCCTTAAACTGCGGCCATGTGATGCCAGCGAAGCATATTTGGGACAGCCATTGCGATGCACTGCCTTCTAATGCTTTGCTTAACGCAATCACAAGCGTACTGCCTTCGAGAGCATTATCCGCAAAAATTAAGTCGACTGTAGTACACCAAGCTGATGCATCTGCTCCAGCTGTGTCAGGGCAAAACTTGGGTAGAGTGACGTGGAGTGCTCTCCCGTCTATTGTCGGTGCTCTTGGTGCCTGCATGGATTTTATTATTTCCATTAAATTCCGATTTTGTTCTTCTAAGGCTGCCCTATATAGACTAGAGCTGTCCTCTTTTGGCGGAGCCAATCCCACTTCTGATGTCGGCGGCAAGGGTATGTCGGTCGGCGGCAAGGGTATGTTATCCATGTTAACACTTAAGATAATTGACGCAGCTGCACAGCGAGTTCCGATCGGTTCGAATACCCAAGTTCCACTAACTGACCATTTCAGCATACGCGCTCACGTCATAAACTCACTCAAGTCGAGCGTATGCAGCCATCTCTGTCTTACTCAAGACTCTTGGTATCTTACCATTGAACCTCACTCAGCAGCAGAGCGTCTCTGCCTCTGCTGCCGTGCTTTTGCTCAATATCAGCTAGTAAGGCAGAAGCAGGGAATTCCCCGAATCCCCAATTTACCAGAATGCTACATTTACTAGGAATCACACTGCGACATATACATAGTTATAATTTATATTGTATGGATTCCTAGTCATTGAAGCTCTATCTGCAACGGTATATAAACTTCGGCGTGCCGGAGATAGCTTCCTTTCTTGTTTTTTAACCTCAATATACATATATAATTTATATTGTCTGAATTCCAAGTCATCGAAGTTCTGTCTGCAAGAGTATATAAACTTCGGCGTACCGAAGTTAGCTTCCTTTCTTATTTTGCTTCAAAACGAAACTGCACATAAGTTAGATTTCCAATATACAAGGCCCTACACTGCAGAACACATCGGAGAAAGGGAAAACATTATAATCTCTGACGATAGGAATAAGAAACAAAAAATTCATAAGAATGGTTAAAGAATTTTCATTCATAATTTTCAACTAAATAAATAGTAATGGTCCGATTAAAAAATAAATAAATAAATAAATAAAACATTTTTAAATTTTAAATTTTTTTTATATTTTACACTAACTTTAAACTTTTTACAATTCTAAAATTTTTCTATATATATATTATACAAAAACTGTATAAACCAATATTTAAAAAATAAAGTAATTAAATGAATAAATAAATAATAACTTATTTTATAAAAGCTGGGAGATGTAGTATTTACATGAATAACTAATGCTCACTGTACCAAGAGTACTTAAGGGACACACAATGTAACACTTTGTTGAAATGTTTACAAAAACACAAGGCATGGTTCGAGCTGACCGTAATACGATCCCGAGCGGGAGCTTTGACGACAATTAATGCAGAAGTCAGCATTCCCACGATTCGACTTATGCATACACTAGCATGTACATTTTGGCAGCGCAGTTGCGCGGTTCTAGATATTGTAATATGCACATATATTGAATACCCACTGTACCACGAGTACTTTACGGGTACACACTGTACACACTTTGTTGCAGTTTACATAATTTAAAGTCCCGGTCATAAACCTAAGTGGACGAAATATGAAACGATCTTCGAACATTGGCCCGCACACAGGCTGTACTAGTATCAGCAAAAATGCAACACGAGCGGACCTCAAGTATGTATGTATGTGCATATACCTCCGCGTTCAGCCTTAGCGAGCATAGCTATGTATTTATGTATTTAAGAATATACAACCGTCTCTCCGCTGCCGCTGTTGGCAGCGCAGCTACGAGACTTAGATTTCTTTAGCTGTTAAAACATACTGATAAGTACAGATATATGATCAAGCTCGGATCGGCAACAACGGCTGCTCCGAAATGAAAACCAAGAATTAAAATAAAGAAAACTAAACTAAAATCAAATTAATTCTTCTAAATGGTGGAAACAAATTCGGGATCTAACATTAAACGATACATGGCGACCGTGACAGGACTGGATTAAAAAAAAAAATAAGTTACAAGAAATGCATAACAGCAATGGATTAAAAAAAAAAATAAGTTACATAGAAGTTACAAGAAATGTGTGACAGCGATGGATTAAAATTAAAAAGAAGTTATAAGAAATGCGTGATATCAGTGGAACAGAACTAAAACTACATGGCGTGAAAAGAAAGTGCAAAATGTGCAAGAACTAAATGGCAGAATATACATATTAATATACAGATACAAAAAAGATTAGAGTGACGTAGAATATAAACTTCATGACAGTGAGTAGAGTGGGATGTGTGCGAGACGCAGTGGTGTGGTGAAGAAATTAAAAGCCAGAAGGGCTGAACTGAAGCTACTAAATAGCGGAAGTAAACTAAATTGGAACAATTCGGTAAAATTACATGCCGAACTTGACAATATACAAAATTTGTTGAGTGAAAGGAAAATCACAGCCACACACACATCAGCCTACTCTAAAATTGAGAATATCGCCAAAGCTAAATTAAAGCTGCCTCCACCGGAAGAAATAAAGATCCCAAAATTAAAGAAGAAGTGACCGAACGACTGCGAGGGACCCCTCTTTACTCCACAATGTGACTACACCTGTGCTGCCATCACCGGTGCCCATAAGAAACCATAAAGAAACCTGTGCGATGACCAGCACCGGTACCGCCTGAGCCCATAGGCCCAGAACATCAGCAGCCGAAATAAAAGTGTAAGGGGCAGGCCGCCTCTTATGCCAACGAGGGAGCGTCAGCAAAGCCAAGACCGGCGCCGACCAGCTGACGCAAAGGACACTGGAAGGAACACCTACAGGATAGCTATTAAAAATTGCACTGCGTTGCATTTTTTTTTTATTGCACTGCGATGCTTTTTTTTTATATTATAATATAAATTGTAAAATTGAGTGACATTAAAGTTGCCCAATCAGCGTGTGGCGTGAAAACCATACAAAAACTAGGCAGGTTTTTCCACTGTTAAATTCTATTTTTAATTTCATGAGCCAAAATAAATGGCAAATAAATTATAAATTAAATCACACTCTTATCTTAAGGAATACTACGGAAATTCGAATAATAACACCCAAAATGGGTTCAGTAGATGTTAAAGAAGTGGACTCCACAGCCAATGTTATCAATAAAATCGAGTCCAAAACTATAAATACGGAGTTAACAAACATTTTATTGTCAATTATTGTTTTTATTATGTGGGCATTTATTTTGTATAAAGCCAAATTAGGTGCAAATCAAAGAAGGCTATAAATAAAAGCCAGGCATACGACCTGGATAAAATATAAAAAACGCTAACAATAAATACAACAAGATGTTTTAAAAATATTATCCTAACTACAAATATGTATCTATATATATAAAAATGCTCTGTTCGTGTCTACATCCTTCATAGACTTGAAAAGTGCTGAACCGTTTAAGCCCAAATTTTTACACAACATGCGTTGAGGTTCCAGCTCGGTTATTGTCTACTTTTGATGTTGATAGCTTATCTGCGGTTGCGAATATATCAATTTGTTAGCGTTTCCCCGTGCCCCTACTGCTGCGCCCTCTACAGGCAGCCAGTTGAATCAAAGCATTTCCTGTCAAACATTAAAAACATATTGAAAGAAGAAATTGGAGATACAAATTTTATTTTTTTTTTTCAGGTTCAGTAAGAAACGAAGTCATGCCACCCAAGAAGTCGGGATTGGGTCGTTGTACTCGCAATACAGAAGCAAAAAGACGTAAGATTACGAATATGACTGACGAAGAACGGGCCTCCTTCCGAGAGACTGAGCGGATGAGAGCAATGCAGATACACAACGAGGAATCAGCAGAAAGACGAGCAGATAGGCTTGAGAAAAATCGATTGAGAGTTAGGCAGTCGCGTTCTGCAGCAATCGATTTGATTCACTCTCAAAATAATGAACGCGACAGGGCAAGGGTAGCTGAAGCGCGTTTACAGCTTGTAGCAGAATAAAACCTGCAATACAATCGTCTTGAATTCAGATATAATCCAACTGTTGATTACAGCTCGAATCGCAATGTCGTTATTGGCCGGATGCATCAGGTCTGCATATACTGTCAGGCTCCTTCGATTGAATCAGACGAAACTTCGGTCCGAGGAATGTATCGATTTGCGGAATGTTGACGAATGACCGTAATACAACCAACGTTGGAAAGCTTACGATTTTGCCATCCTCATACATAGGTAGTCCACGCCACATGAATGAATATGCTCAAGATGCCATGGCATATGTTCGTTGCTACGGCCGTCCAGATTTATTTATCACCTTCACATGCAATCCAGCTTGGGACGAGATAGTACAGCTGTTATTTCCTGGACAATCACATAGGGATAGGCATGACATCACAGCCCGTGTTTTCAGACAAAAGCTCAAGTCACTGATGGATTTCATTGTGAAACATGGAGTTTTTGGATCTGTGCGGGGCTGGATGTATTCAGTAGAATGGCAGAAGAGAGGATTGCCGCATGCGCACATACTGATTTGAATGTATGATAAAATTACTCCAGACGAAATCGACGATGTTATATGCGCTGAGATTCCACGGGCCGAGGTTGATACAGATTTGCATGAAGTTGTCATCAAGAACATGATCCATGGCCCTTGTGGTACCCCATGAATGGTAGACGGGAAGTGTTCCAAGCGATATCCTCGAGCATTTACAGCCAACACCGTAACAGGGGACGATGGATATCCTCTGTATAGGAGACGGTCAACTGAAGATGGAGGGACTTCGGCAACTTTAAAAATGAGAATTGGTGATATTGAGGTAGACAATCCTTGGGTGGTTCCATACTCACCCCTATTGTCAAAATCATACAAAGCGCACATCAACGTAGAATATTGCGATTCCGTGAAATCGATTAAATATAACCGCAAGTACGTGAATAAAGGCAGCGATATGGCAGTTTTTGGTGTTCAGGCAGAAAATGGTGACAGCAGTGCAGTACGA
>NW_028257098.1:0-15645 GCF_035046125.1 Drosophila serrata | reverse complement strand
GGACAACTTCTCTATAGCATGACGTAGAATTTTTTTGATACCATTTATTTTTAAAAAGTTGTAATTTTTTAAATCAGAAATTTCGTTAATAAAATTTGTATATATATTTTAGTCAAAAAAAATTATTTAACGGCTGTAGCTGTATTTATATAGTTTAAAAAAAATATTTAGTTTGCGGGTTTCGGATAAGAATTGTGTTGTCCAGCATGTATACAATACGCCAAATTCCTTCTTAGACTCGCTGTATCTCCGCCATTTGCAAATATTTTTTAATCTTCCAATAATTATTTAATATCTATTTCTAGTTTACCATATGTACTTTGATGTTCCAATTAATAAATATTTTTAATAGATTTGTCAAAATTAATTTTTTAAATACCCTTCTGTTTTCGGGCGTTCTGGGTGGTCAAACAGCTTAATCTATTACAAATTGTCTTAATATGCTTTTTTTTTGTAATAAGTAGTCAAAGGTATACAAAAAAATCAACATTAAACATTTTTTAATTTAGTCTTCAAAATATATTTATTTTATAAAAAAAAAAACAAGGAAACTAACCTCGGCACGCCAAAGATTGTATACCCTTGCAGATTCGATCACTAGTAATTAATACAATATAAATTAAATATTTATGTAAAAATCAATGAAATTATGCTTCATTTTATATCATATACCTATACATAGCTATACGCCTTAATTTTTCCCTTCTCTTCTTCGCTTAAAAAGCTACCATGCGGCATTTTATTAAAAAATGAATAAAATATTTAACAAAATTATAAAAAAACCAATAAACACTAAATCTTCCTCTTTAGCCGCAATAATTGAAATGTGTCGTATCGTTATAAAACAATTTCAAGGTAGCCTAAATCAGGGCGTGTGTGCTTTTTTTTACCGTTACTTGAAAACGAGTGATGCAAGCAAGGATAAGAATAGCTCATTTTGTGCACAACTCCTTGTGCTATTATTCGACATACTTTATTTTGATCTACTGTGTGTTTCCATTCTCCTACGACCGCTGAAACAAAAATTTCATAGGTGTCGTATAATTATGAACAGGAGTGTATATAAAGTTTTACATTTTTCTCTATATACGGGTGCGGCAAGAAAACTTGCTGACTTTAGAAGGTTATAAAAAAAAGTAGTTGACATACCATTCCAATTTTTTTTTTATTCTTGTAACACACATGCTGAAGTTTTCATTACACACTTTTGAAGATTACATCGGACAAGTGATGGCCGCCGTTTTCAATGCACTGAGATACCCGATTTTCGAAGCTCAGCTGAACTCTCAAGCATATCGACGGGTATCTTTGCGATTGCTTGCCGAATGTTATTCTCTGATGAGCTGGATGGGATTTTGTCACATTCCCGCTCTCCCTGAATGTTTTCACCCACGAAACAATCGACTGCCGGCCAGGAACGCGACCTGCAGGATGAATGTTAGTTGAGTTTATAAAATTAAAACCGAAATTCAAGAATAATATAACATTTCTATATCCCAAATTTAATGAAAATCTGTTAAATTAAATTAATAAATTAATTTCTCGATCGTTCCTATGGCTGCTAATTCAATTTTTCAAATTTGTTAAAAATCACTTAAAAACTGGTCCAAACGTTTGTATGGCATATGATATAGTCGTCGGATCAAGCCCATTCCGACATATATACGAGTAAAAGTATATAAGACTAACCGCAACATTTTTTAAAACAGATTTCAAGTTACTACCAACTTAGGAAAGTTCTTAATAAGTGTTCCCACGGTCGCTAGACAAAAAAAATGCAAGTTTAGCGCACGTGGAAAGTTTAGCTCCGTGAGGTTTATAGCAATGAAAATTCTGGATAAATTTCAAAAGAAGCTTATTGTCGAACTAGATTGTCATTTCCAATTCAAAGGCCAAACAGTTTACTTCCCAAAGGCTAATGCGGCACAACAAGCTGAGAGACCACCATCGACAATATTGACTAGCTTGTTTGCAATGTGTGAAGCATGCCTATTCGCAGCTACGCTTATGAACGTTGAAACGCCACAGGCGTTTTCCACTGATGCACTTGGTCGCATGTATACTGTTCATCCTAGACATGATGAATGTTTTTATTTGCGACTGCTGTTGGTAAATTTACGTAGACCTAAATCATTTGCGCATTTGAAAACTGTGAATGGTCAATACAATGGTGATACATTGCAGGATTTCTTTCGTCATAATGTGTCGTTGCTGAATGAACAGCAAAAACAACTATACGAAACATTAATGAAAGCGTTGGACAATAATACTGGGGGTGTTTTCTTCCTAGACGGACCTGGAGAAACAGGAAAAACATTTGTCATTTCATTGATTTTGGCCACGATTCAATCAAGATGTGACATAGCTTTGGCGTTAGCATCATCTGGAATTGCGGTCGTACTGAACATTCTGCACTTATGCCACTCAATTTAAATACAATTGATACTCCAACATCCAATATTTACCGATCCAGTGCAATGGGAAAATTGTTGATGCAATGCAAGCTCATTGTTTAAGATCAGTGCACAATGACACTTAACTACACACTGAAAGTTCTTCGTCGAAATAGCAAAATCTTTGGCGGCTTGATGGTATTGTTGACAGGCGACTTCAAGCAAACGTTCCTAGTAATTACCCGTAGATTTAATGCATGTGCATTAAATGCTTGCCTAAAGGCACCACCTTTATGGAATAACGTAAAAAAATTATCGCTAACCACTAATATGAGAGTTAAACTTAAAAATGATCAAAGTGCTGCTCAATTTTCTAAACAATTGTTAGCTGTTGGAAATGGAAAAGTCCCAGTTGATGAGACACCTGGATTAATTATTTTTTATATAATTTCACCATTCAATCAAAAGTTGCTGGCGATTTGGGGACAACAAATCCAACAATCCATAACAAATCCCGATGATGTAGTAAATTATCCAACGTAGTTTCGTGTCGAATTTGATTGAGGCAACCTTATTAACTGAAAGTACAAAGGTGCAAATGTAACATATGTATTCCTCCACTACCAATGATACCGATCTTTCGTTTGACTTCAAACGATTGCAATTTCCAGTTCGCCTTGCTTTCGCTTAGTGTTTGTAGGATAAATTTAGAAAATCATTGTTTTTCACATGGACAGTTATATGTTGCGTGTTCTCGAGTTGAAGGAGTCATCTCCCACCATATAAAGTATATATATTCTTGATCAGCATCAACAGGCGAGTCGATCTAGACATGTCCGCCTGTCCGCCTACGCAAACTACTCTCTCAGTGTTGAAGCTATCTGAATGAAACTTTGCAGTTTCTTTATACTCTCATTCGTGTATAAATCGGAATGGGCCGGATCGGACGACTTTATCATATAGCTGCCAAAAGAACGAGCGGGAACTTTATATATTATTCTAGTTTTTTATCTTAAATGTTATGAAAATCGGACAACTATATATAGTATATCGCTGTAATATAAACGATCCTTAGATGTAGAGGAAAATGCAAAACTGAGAATGTAAAACAGTAATTATAATATGTGATCGAAGTGCCATCTACAAGGGTTTATAAACTTCAGCGTGCCAAATTTATCTTCCTTGTTTTTTTTTTTCTTCTCTTTTGTTTTGTTTTTCTTCTTTTGATTTGTTTTTCTTCTCTTTTTATCCTGAACCTATTATATATACTATGTTAATATTGTAGACCGTGCTAGCATTGAATATTTTATTTTACTCGTAACATATAACCATAAAAATATTTTTTTTCTCTTTTTAGAGACCATGCATGAAGAAAATGTATGTACACAAAAATCACAAAAAGTATATCACAAAGACCATAAATCGAATGGAACTTCAAATGAAACTAGCAATAAATCAGGTCAGTAAAACGAGGGAAAAATATTTTTGTTATTAATATATATGTATATATTTATGTATTAATATCATATTAAGTATTTATCTATACCATACAAATGTAGCCTTAAAATGTGTGCGGAAGCTACAAATTTCAAGCATTTTGTTTTAAAATGGCAGTTAGAGTATGTGGCCAGGATTTAAAAAATAAGAATGTGAACTTTTCTATAACGTTCTTAAAAATGACAGTGTTTTTTGATTTTAATTACTAACTTATTTTTTTATTTTAAAAGCTTATGTATGTATATTATTAAGTCATATAGCATTTAGGGTGCCACTATTATAGTTTAAAGTTGATGTACTAAGTTGATTGACTTAAAAATTTGGATTTTATTCATATATTTTGCTGTGGGGATAGTAAGAGCTAGGGTGGGAGAGTATTAAAATTTCTGATGTTACTAATTTCTGGGCATTTAGCATTTATATTTTCTGGACTGAATGATTGCAGGAGCAAGAAGGCGAGTTGGATTTTTTCAATAAATGTTTATGCCATAAGACTTTATGATAATGTGGGTCAACAACTTAAGATTCCATCTGTAAAAGACCCATTCCTGTCGTCGTAGACATGGCTTTCCATTAAAATTAAAATTAATTAAAATTTGATTACATAAAGCCTTTTTTTTTAGTTTTTGCCTAAGCTCAGTAAAATGGTCGAAAGTGATATCTTGGTTATATAAATGCTATGGTAAAAAGGACTACGGATTGCGGTATCCGTGTGGGATACCATTTTGAAGTTTAAGCCCGGAACGTGTGCCGACCCAGTACTTTTATGTGGTTCCGTTACGTAGACGATGGAGCATATCCTGAAATTTCAGCAATTCATCAATAGTTATTTGCTTAAGTTTGAAGGCAACTTGGTTTTGAAAGATCACTTTTTTTTAGAGTTCTATTATACCCTTGCAGAGTATTATAATTTCAATAAGAAGTTTGCAACATAGTGAATGAGTCACCCTCATATAAAGTATGTATATTCTTGATCTGTATTAACAGCCGAGTCGATCTTGCCATGTCGGTCTGTTCGTTTCACGCAAACTAGTCTCTCAGTTCTAATGCTATAAATATAAGAAAATTTTTGGAAAAAAACTTTTCAGCTTTCAAAAGATTTTCATCAAATTTGAGATAACAAATAGGCATTTTATCGAATTTTTACCGGGTGGGTTAAGAACTGATGACCGCCAAATTTATTTATTTTTTTTATTAAGTTTAAATTTGTTTAAGTTACTCAGTAGAAAAGAAGTGACTGTAAGTTTTGGTCATTTCGTGATCTGCTGTCGATCTGATAGAGCTGCTTGGACTCTAGCTAATGGAGCTTCTTTTGGAGCTGATTAGGTAATATGGTGATGGACGTTAATGCACTATGGTCAGTACACTCATGTGGCCCGTATTAAACCAAACATGTGCCTTTTGGGTTAGGTGTTAGCAGGCGCGATAAAAAAAATATAGAAGAGTACGAGGAAACTAACTATCGGCGTGTTGCCGGAATTTGTCTGCATGTGAACTAAGTGGGTTAGAATTAAAGTTTTTAGTTTGGCAAGACTATCTATGTTAGAGATTAGTGTGTATAACGCTATATAATTTGCACATATAAATATATAAAAGAAAGTCGTGTCTGTTACACCACTTATAACTCAAGAACGGCAGAACAGATTACAAAAATGGAAAATTTGTAGGGAGGTAGCTTAGAGACAGAAGACGGACATAAGATACTTTTTATCCCGTTCGACAGAAAAGCGGGATAGCCATCGCTGATATATAGCATTTACTACAAACCAATATATCAACTAGTCGTTTCTTAACATTTCAATTAAAAACAATAAAATAAATAAAGGCATTTGTCTTTAAGGTGATAATTTGAAATGTGTTAATTATGTGGATCCTGCATTTGAGGTTATAGTCCAAAAGGACGACGTGTATTCACAGAACTTAAACGAAAAAAGACAAAATATAATAAGAGAGTGTCCTGTTGAGAAAACGCGTGAGGACACGAAGATCATTGACATCAACGGAGAACTATGATGATGAAAATTTAGATATTGGACCAATGACGACTATACGCCGATATTGCAATGCATTAAATTTCAAGAGAGAAATGGCTGGATTATGCGCAAGTGGAAAAGTTAAATTTGCGTCATCCAATTTTATAACTTGATATCCAATTAAGAAGATCAATTGGAAAACCCATTAAATCGAGTTTTCCAACAAGGAGGGAAAGGTTAACAGAGTAAAATGCTTTACTTCCCATAGGGGAAGGCAATGGAAATATACAGTAAACGGAACTTTATTTATATACTAAGCATATATGTATGTACGTAAGCGGGGGCCAAAGATGCTGTCTTCGCGGCGTATTCAGATCCTGCGTGGCTCCCTGATCGTCCGGAAGCTCTGTGAAGTCGCACCAAAGACTATACAATTTACAAGATGCCTCACGACCATACATTCGTTTTGCAATATGGGGTTCATTTTTTGATTCAAACGACAATGGCGCTCTCCCTGCTCTCACAAAGTTGAGAGTGTAAAGATCTAAAAATAGAATACGTTTGCATGTATGAGTAAACACAGAATTCTTGTTAATTCCCTCCAGTACCTGTCATCAACAATTCATCAACGTTTCATCAACAGTCAAGGGGGTTCTGTTGATTTTTCATCGATGACAGGCCATCTGTTGATTTATTTAACATGGGCATGTCCTAGGCTGTCATCAATAAAAATTCATCAAAAATAAATCGATGATTCATCAACACATCATCAACAAATTCTTCAACAATTCATGAACAAATTTCTCAACGGCCGGGTCATGGGACTGCCGACGAATGCCGTCTAGACGGCCTAGTAGAAGTCGCAGTCGGCAGAGGGTCGACTCGGTAGAAGTCGCAATCGGCAGAGCGTCCCCTCGGTAGAAGTCGCAGTCGGCGTTGATGACATGTTGATGACAGAGGTCTATTGATGACACACGGTACTTCAGGGTCTAGACTCTAGAGTCTAGAGCCAGCACGAGAGAGCATCTGGTTCTAGAGCGCTCTCTCGCTGACTTTTGAACAAAATGTGAGACAGCCTGGAGCCAGTTTAAAAGCCAGCACGAAAAAATCGTGTGCAAGCCTTTGAGGTTTTCAAATTAATGAGAAGAGGCCTTTGGGGTCTACAACAGTCTCAATCAATTTACCTTAATCAGAAATTCACGTCAATAGCTTAGTTATACGTATATATATATTATTTAAAAAGAATCTTGATATTTATGCGTCAGGTAACAGTATTAGCACCGTTCTTGGTAGCTATATTCTTGTAGGACTTGCGAATTTTTTTTTCACGGAATCGATCGAATTCTGTTTCTTTAACTGAGAAATTTTAAAAACTTAGATATGTATTAATATGATGATCCAAAGCGTGTCTTAAAACTTCTAATCTTTTTACAGTTAGCTTATTCAACAAAAAAAATGATGACAGTGAATACGACTTGGTACCACCTGATGGTGGCTGGGGTTGGCTAGTGCTTTTGGGCTCGTGTTTGACCAATATCCTCATTCCTGGCACGATAAAAAGTTTCGGTGTTCTATTCGTTGAATTCACTGAAGCCTTCAACTCCTCGCCTACAAAGGCTTCCTGGATACCAGCGTTGTGCTACTTTCTCTATAGTTCGTTGGGTAAGTTCAAAGCTTATTATGAAAGTGTAATCTTGTTTAATTTTTTAAATTGTTATTAATAGGTCCTGTGTCAAGTATCCTTTCCGTCAAATATTCATATCGAACCGTTACTCTCCTGGGCGGAGCGTCAGCATCTTTAGGTATGATACTTTCATTCTGGGCATCATCGATTGGGTACCTGTATATCAGGTAATTATACCGCACAAATTACGGCTATAATGCTATTCATGATTCTTTGATTTACAGTTATGGCGTGCTTGTAGGCATTGGTGCCGGTCTTTCCTTCCCACCTACAGTGTATATTGTGACTTCATACTTTGCGAAATTACGGGGATTGGCGAACGGTCTGTGCATCTCAGGGAGTGCACTCGGCAGCATCATTCTTCCTCCACTTTTGCGCTGGTTACTTGAGACCTATGGTTATCATGGATCGTGCCTCATAATGGGGGGCATTACCCTCAATGTGTTTGTAGCTGCTCTTTTTTATGAGCCTGTGGAACAACACATGGTACGTGTTCTACGTGCCCGCCAGACTTTGGAAGACATACCTGAAGAAGAGGACATTGGAATAGTGATGAAATTCGAGAACGTTGACGATAACGTAGTAGGCCAGGAGCAAGCTGATAAGCACCTACTACCCCATAACTCGCCACCTTCCCCCCTATATCTACCAGAGGATGAGAAACAGCTGTTGTCCGTAGTGCTTCCGCAGCTGTTGTTCAAAGTTACTCCAAGCCTGGTGATGAATTCCAATCTCGAACTCGAAAAATAAGTACCCCAGTGAGGTTGCCGCAAAGGAATCAAACCTTTACGCCCGGCCAACTGAACTCACAATCTTCTTTGTATGCTGTACCGGAGACTCGCTCTAGTTCAAACAAACTCTCTCTTAGAAATTCCTCAAAGTCGAGACTCTCTAAGCGTTCGCCATCAACTAGTAGCTTTCTGTATGTTAGCACACCATATCACGGTAGTACTTTGTCATTCCAGCCAAAGGAATTTTCTTCGCACATGTCTCTTCGTTCAATGGGCAGTAACAGTGGAGCGGGCGTGGTAAGTGACTCTTCGTGTCCAGAAATGTCTGGCACTACCGATGCAGCTCGGGTAAGGCACAAGCACCACAACGGTCAAAGTTTTTCGATCTTAGCTTGCTAAGGGACCCGATGTACTTAGTCATACTAATCTCTAATTCGACAAATGCCATCAGCTACACGAATTTTATAATTTTGCTTCCAAGTTTTGGAGAAGCCAGAGGCTTTAACAAATCTTTATCAGCGTACCTACTATCCGTTGTTTCCGCCACGGATCTTATCGGTCGTATTGGAGGCTCAGCACTTTCTGACATGGGGTACATACCTAAGACGTGGTACTTTGTTGGAGGCTTGTCTATATCGGGTCTTTCTCTTGCATTGCTGCCATTTGCATGGTCATACAGCTCAGTTTGTTTCTGGTGTGCCCTCTTCGGTCTTGCTTCTGGAATCTACGTGGGGATAACGGCTGTGATCATGGCAGATATGTTAGGTACCGAACGGTTAACGTCATCCTATGGCATCAGCCTTTTTGTTAACGGCTTGTTGCAGTTAGTTGGTCCGCCGCTTTGTAACTTCTGGTTTGAGGCGGTCAATGACTATAATCCGCTCTTCCATGCTTTAGGACTGACGCTGCTGGCTGGGGCTAGCCTTTGGAGCTTTATGCCATGGATAAATCGACGAAAGGCTAAAAAAGAAAGAAAACTCGATACGCTACAAACCGATGAAGAGGCCGTCGATAGCTACTAAACAAACATCAGGCACAAAACACTGACCGTATAAAAAACGTACAACTAAAATTATTTATTAGGCTTTAAATGGCGTACAAACAGTGATGAAAATACATACTTGTAAATGCGTTTACCGGCCAGAACTATAAAACAAACGTTTTGACCGCTGTTAAATTGTTACTTCCAGCAGTTTTGTCTTACTGTTAAGTCGTAACTATAACATTGTATAATTACCATAACTATTGTTTACTTAATGCTAATAATATAATAGCCTAGGCAGTATAAAAATTAATAATGTAGATCAAATAAAAAAGATTTTATAACTATTTTTTCTATAAAATGCCAAAAAATATGTAAAATAATTAAAAAAAATTAAAATAGTTAACGAAAATACAAATCAATTTGTTTTAATAATAATTATTTAGATTTAAACATGTTTAAGGTTAAAAAGACAAAACGAAATTGGACTTTTTATAAACGGTTATGCCGCACCGGAACTCTGAACATATTTTTTTGATAATTCGAAAACATTATTTGTATACATTGACAAAAAATATAAATTGAAGTTTTTCTTTTGCTTTAAAAGAAAGTCAACATTTTAGTTTTACTTCGTACATTGTTTTATAATACGAGAAATGAACCACCGGCGTGAGGGCTGGTTTTTGCTTTCATGCGTACTAAGTGGACAAGGATTAAGGATTAAAAATAGCACAATAGCACATTACACACCCATTAGGTTTCATATTTTCATGTTTCATGTTTTGTCCAATCCGCTTCTGAGTGCGAATTCGGGAATCGCGACCGGGTGCTCCTCGATCCGGTCTCGAAGTAGCAACTCGCTCCGCAGTCAATTATCTGGGGACATCGTCGGCGACCAATGAACCTTTGGAGAACCAATAAAAAAACAATTTCTAAGGACGCGAAGTAAATAAATAGGGCGGCGTAGGACAGGGCCACAAAATTCAACGCCACGTATCACAAATGGGCGTAAAGCACGGATCCTATCTGCGGGTAAATTTCTCATAATTTGTGTCATCAATCGAGCATTGCACACGTGATCGAACTCTAACTGGATGGTCACAAGTGCTCGTGGACCGACATGAAAGTTTGAATTATGCAGATGCCAGACGTAGCTCTGCACAAATTGGGAGCGTTTCGTTAACCACAAGAGAAAATTGGAATCGTTTAAAATAAATGGGTTCAATCGCCGGAGATTCGTGCCAACCTTGGAGGAACCTGCACAAAATTGTTACATTTTGCTTTTGAATACCTGCAAAAATCGTATACTATACTATAATCGAAAACTATACTCTTGTCTTTGTATTTTCTTATGAAGCGGAACGTATATATAAACGAACAGTCAGGTGTGGCGGTAACACTTAGCAACTCTGAAGTTTGAAAATTAGCTTCAGAATCCGACCAGTATTATTAGGACCCGTTCGATTAGGAAATTAGGATTGATCATTTCATCTTTCCAAGTGAACGGACGTGTTATTTTCTTGCGCTCTCTTTTTGTGTTAAAATTTCAAAATAACCACCGTGGTTAACTTAAATGTTCTATTTTGTGTTAAATACTTCCCGTCCACTTCGCGTGTGCATGCAGCTATTTTGATTTGTCTTTATAATTGGTTTAATTTCCCAATTAAGTTGTGCTGCTAGTGTTAGCTTTTGCATATTTTGCATTCCTTTTTGTGCCTTCTTCGTCTAGCTTTTGTTTGCGCCGTCGCAACAGCTAAACGTTTTATCTATCTATCTCCCACGCTCTCTCACTCTCTCGCTTTAGCTGTGCCGCTGCACTTCTTATCTCATCTGATCTCATTCGCTCTCCCGCTCTCTCGCTCTCGCTGAGACTCTTCACTTCTTTCTTAATAGCTCTGTTGTTATTTTTTCAAAGTACAAGTACAGTGGTAAGTCCATATAATGTCCGGAAATATTGTCTGTTTCGTCAAAACCTGCAAAAAGGCAATTGCTGCAGGTGACCTTACAATCGGCTGCTGGCTATGCGACAACGTCATGCACGCCAAGTGTATTGGAGTTGCAGCTCGGACGGTGGACGATGTAAAAAAAACATCGGCCTGCGTTTCTGTTGTGAGGCCTGTCGCGTATAGAAAGGGAGATGATGTCTTTCATGCGGCAAACCAAAAGCGGTTTTAAGGGCATTTTAACGAGTTTTCGTAAAACTCTTGATATGTTCTTGGCGCTGGACACCCAATTTAATAGCCTTACGCTATTAAATGAGTCTCCTAGGCGCAAAAAAACTGCTACTGGTGGGCAGCATGTAGACGGACCCCAACTACCTGCAACGGGCTCTCAGCAGCAGCCTCCCTCGGCACAGCCCTCGACCTCAGCATTAATTCCAAGAGTGCTGAGATCGAGCGCTAGAAAAGATTCGGTATTCGAATGTGCAGCGGGAGTGCCCGTACCGCCGGTGATTTCTGTTTTATCCCCTGGGGGGTCGCAAATATTGACCCCTCAAAGTCCCGTTCACACAAATATATCTGCCCAGGGTGTTAGGCCAGAAATACCGGCCGACAATGGCACGGCAGATAACCAATCTGCATTGCCAAAAGCCCTTATAGCTGTTCCACCAACGAGACATATTTTTGTCTCGCTGCTCTCCCCTGACCAAACATCGGAAGATGTTCTCGCCTTTATACAAGGCAAAACCAGAGCCGAAAAAATTAAGATAAAGGTGGAAAAGTTCAAATTTTCTTACGCAAGGGACATTTCATCTTTCAAAACAAATGTCCCTAACGAGCTCTTTAACACTATTTGCTCTCCCAACTTCTGGCCAGAGTACATCGTTGTTAAGGAGTTCGAAGCGAAGAAATAGAAAAAACGACCTGAATGAATAACTCTTCCCAGGCCTGATCATACCACTGCGCCTTCTACGTCTTCCAATCCCGATCCAAAAAACTAACCCACTCCCTAGGTATTTCCTATCAGAATGCAAGAGGCTTACGTAGTAAGCTTCCTAACTTGTATTCGTTTGCATCTCAGGTTATTGTGTTCACAGAAACCTGGTTAAAGCCGGAGATTCTGAGCTCCGAAGTTTTTCCAGCTGTGTTCACAGTAAATCGGCTAGATCGCCCTATCAGACGCGGGGGTGGAGTTCTTATAGCGGTGGACTCCTCACTCACGTCAGAATTATTAACCTTCGAGGATTGCAACGATGTTGAATTCCTCTGTGTGAAGCTATCTGTCGGAACTTCCTATTTATTGGAATCACCTTTCCGCTATTCAGATGGTTTCCAGTAGACTTTTGGATAGAGACCAGTTGGTAGTTCTAGGAGATTTTAATATCCCTGGTGCTATTTGGTGCTCAAATAATTCCACCAATACTCTCCATACACCTACACAACATGACTTTATCGCTGGCTTGTTTGACATTTCGCTGTCTCAAGTCAACCATGTTCGAAATTCCTTACAGCGCTTGCTCGATCTTTGCTTCGTCTCTGATCCTGCGAGAGTCAGTTTAGCAAGGGTGGCGCCTCTGACGCAGCACGAAGATCCTTATCATCGAACTTTCGATGTGACTCTTGATATTGGGTGTGACGTACAGAATATTTCTGACCGTCCAGCCAATAAAGTCCTATGTTTTCGCAAAACGGACTTTGAACGGCTGAATAATTTTATAAACGAGTTCAATTGGTCTGATCTATACATGTGCACTGACATGGCTCTTGCCGTGGATATTTTTTACAGTGCCATGAATTTATTTTTTACTGAATGTGTTCCGTTATATTATCCGCCAAGCTCGAATAAACTGCCGTGGTTTACTAAAGAGTTGAGCCGACTTAAAAATAAAAAATCTAAACTGTATGCTAAATTTAAAATCACCGGTTCTCAATCTGCCCTTTCATCTTATTTATCAGCTCGGTCAAACTTTACCGTGCTGAACGCGCAGTGTTATAAAAACTATTTAACTCGTTGTAGGGCCCAGTTCTCACAGGACCGAAAACAGTTTTATAATTTCGTTAACACTAAACGTAAGCCTAAAACAAATCCTTCCTCGCTTTCATTTGAAAATACTAATGCAAATAATGATCAGGCAATAGCCGATCTATTTTCGCAGTTTTTTCAAACAACCTATTCTAGCTCTTCGTATCTACACCAGACCTATTCCTACGACATACCCAAATCAAACTTAATTTTCTGTCATAGCCTAAACGAAAGCTCTCTCCTTTTAGATCTTCATCGTATCAAGCCAGTTTATTCGCCAGGTCCCACGGAATTCCTGGCTGTGTGCTCAGGTATTGTGCCGACGCCCTGTGCTATCCCCTTTTGAAATTGTTTACCTTGTCCTTGGAAACCTCCCACTTTCCCATTATTTGGAAGGAATCGTTTATTATTCCTCTCCACAAAAAAGTTTGCAAATTGGATGCCAGCAATTATAGAGGAATCTCTAAGTTGTCGGTCATCCCTAAATTATTTAAAAACATTATCACCCCTCACTTACAGCACTTTTGTAGATCGGTTATTTCTCTATGTCAACATGGTTTTATGAAGCGAAGATCAACAACAACAAATCTTTTGGAGCTCTCTTCCTATATTATAAAGGTCTTCCATAATAATTGTCAGACAGATGTAATCTATACTGATTTCAGTAAAGCATTTGACTCCTTTAACCATTCTCCTCCCTCGTTAAAAAACTCGATTCAATGGGTTTTCCAAGTGATCTTCTTAATTGGATCTCAAGTTATTTGAATGGCAGGACGCAAAAGGTCCTCTTTAAGAATAATTTATCCATGTTCTACGGGTTACATCTGGCGTCCCGCAAGGAAGCCATTTGGGACCCTTATTGTTTACATTATTTATAAATGACCTGCCCCAAGTCTTGACTAACTCCAGAGTACTTATGTACGCGGATGACGTCAAGCTTTGCGTGCAATACAATGACGTTGCCTGCCAGTCGAATTTACAAACAGATCTTAATCATTTTCAAACTTGGTGCCGTGTAAACTTATTAAACTTAAATGACTTGAAATGCAAGCTAATGACATTCTCACGTGTCGTTCCTAAGCTTGCTACTCACACGCTGAACTGCTGCTCTTTGGAAAGAATTAATTCTGTTGACGATTTGGGGGTCCGCTTGGACCCAAAACTTGACTTTATTGATCATATTTCGTCTATGGTGAATAGAGCCAGGGGTGTGCTTGGATTTATTAATCGGTGGTCGAAGGAATTCAATGACCCCTATGTTACTAAATCCTTATATACTTCCTTAGTTCGTCCTATCCTAGAATATGGATGCTGCGTTTGGAGCCCTCAGTACGGCGTCCATAGTAAACGCATTGAGTCGGTTCAAAAGAACTTTTTACTTTTCGCTCTACGCGGTTTAAATTGGGATGCAAACCAAAGATTACCTTCCTACTCTAGTAGACTCCTATTAATAAACTTGCCGTCCTTAGCCAATCGTAGACAATGCTAGGGATAACCTTTATTTTTAACCTTATACATGGTGATGTGGAAAGTGCGGACTTGTTGAGTCCGCTTAATTTCCATGTACCATGTAGAACTACTAGATCCTATATCCCATTAGTGTTCCGTCACTGTAGAACCTCCTTTGAACTGCATGAATCTTTTAGAGTGCTATGTGCAAATTATAATGATTTGTACACACTAATCTCTAACGTAGATACCCTTCCCAAATTAAAATCTTTAATACTAACACACTTAGTAAGCATGCAAGCAACAATCTGGCAGCACGCCGGTAGTCAATTTTCCTCGTATTCTGTCCTATATTTTCCATCGCCCCTACTAACACCTAACCCAAACAGGCACGTGCCTGGTGTCATACGGGCCACTTGAATGTACTGACCTTAGTGCATCAACGTCAAAAAAAAAAAAAAAAAAAAAAATACATGAAAGCCATCGAGTAAACTAGTAATACTACCCCCGTTGATTTTTTCTGAACCAGACGCAAAAAAACAGAAACAATTCTAGGGTAAAATATGCAAACAAAATAAATAAATAAATATGGCGTGCAACTGTTTGGTAGGGTTAAAACGTATAATCTGTTTATGTTTTTTTTATATTTATTAAATCTCTGTGGCATTAAAAGTCGAGAAAAAATATAGAATTAATTGATTATACTCCAATGCTTAAGAGGTTATACCACCCTGACTTTATTGAAAAAACAATTTTTTTAAACTTAATTTTTATACCGATATTCTTACGGTAATTTTAAGACATCGGGCTTGAAAATATTTCATTATTTGTAAATTACAGTGATTACAATATATTACAATGATAAGAAGTGAGCGTTGCCGGTATACGTTCGAGTACCTTTATTTATCTTTTTTTGCGTTTTTCTCAAAACTACGTTTTTTTAAAACGGAGCACATGGTTTCTCAAAAACTAT